>NC_053500.1:139113618-139261118 GCF_905171775.1 Rana temporaria | reverse complement strand
TTTTTTTTTATTTGTTTTTTGTTTTTTTAAATACACTCTGACCTAATTGTCCTTTCTTCTCCTCTCGCACCCCAGGCACAGTTGGAGCACAGCCGTCGGAGCTTCAGGATTTCGGGGCTAGTGGGGGATCAGCACACGCCGCCTCTTCCTCCTCCATGTGGTCCTGTCTGCACTGCACCTTTATGAACAAAGCCGGCACAGATCATTGCGAGATGTGCCAGCTTCCCCGAACCTAAGACCGCTAACCACAGGGGGGGGGGAGGGGCAGGGCCAGATGGACCTCCTCCGAGGAGCTGTCCTTTTTGCAAGTACATTTCCAGCAAGCCCCCCACTCTCTGCTGCGTTGCCTGTAGGGCTGTGTGACGGAGGAGTCTTTGAGCGTGTCCACTCTTACGGGGGGTTGGGGGGGAGCCGAGGGTAGTTTGTAGAGAACCAAAGCTTACTCGCCCGGCCGTGCGGCAAGCCCGTAGCGGGTTGGGAGGGAGGCGGCCAATGAAATGTCTTCTTCTTTTCCAACCTTTTGCTTATTGAACTGCCTTCATCTCTGACATCGACCACCGGGCCTAGCATTGTAACACATTCCTGTCTTTATTTTCCTACCCACCAATGAAAGCAACCAGAGAGCGCAATGTGTTACCTAGATTTCTCTGAAGATGAAGCCGAATCCAAGGCTGCCTCATCCTGCACCACACAGTAACCTATCGCCATATTGGGTACAAAAAAAAAAAATGGCTTCAGTAAAATGTTTGGTTGCAGCCACCATTTAATATGCCCTGCAAGTATTACTTTCTTCTGAAAACTCTCACCGCAAACAATATTAAAGAGGAACGTCATGTTTAAGTTCTGGATTGGATACGTGATTGGTACTTAAAAAAAAAAAAAAAAAATAGTTTGTAGATCAGAGGAAGTAAAAGTTGCTTGAGTTTGTTTCTAATTTCCCCTTCCCCCCCTCCAAAAAAAAAAAAAAAAGGCTTATTCAACAAGCCTAGGAGCGATGACAAAGCGTTTGTAACCCTTAGCAACCAATCAGAATTCATCTCTCACCAGGCCTAATTGTTGTAGGTGGAAATCGGATTGGTTGCTGCAGTTTGCAGGCTGTCGTTGGTACTGCCGCATTGCTGGTCACTTCAATTTACTTGAAAGGAGAACTGTCTGTTATCCCCATCAGCCCCTGTTAGCTTGCATTGGGTGAAGAAAATCGGTTTGAGAATTCTTGTAGCAATTTTTTTTTTTCTTTTTTAATATTTTCCCCCCTCCCTTTCTAGTCTTTGTGAATAATTTTAAAGGGCCGCTACAACATGGCGGACCATTCGTGAAAATGAATTGTAAATTTACAACCTTCTTCGTCTGACGGAAGGAGGAGAAATGTATAAAAGACGTTCCTGGGTCTGGTGGAAAGACCTCGGCGCCCCGCTGCACCTACTCACTGTGATCATTCTGAAATCTCACTGCAGATCGGCATTCAAGCGGAGGTCCACATGAAAACGCAACCTCTGCTTTTCCGAATCCTCCCCCCTTCCGGTGTCACATTTTGGCACCTTTCAGGGGGAGGGGGGGCAGATACCTGTATAATACAGGTATTTGCACCCACTTCCGGGAGGCACGCCCCTTCCTGTCCCCCGCTCCGCTGTTTTCTGGGAAACGCACAGTGTGCGAAGTAGGTGCCGGAAGTGGCGTAGGTCACCACGATGATCTATGCCCGTAAGTGAGAGCAAATACCTGGATTAGACAGGTATCTGCTCCATCCTCCTCCCCCCGAAAGGTGCCAGATGTGACACCGGAGGGGGAGGGGAGGATTTCAAAAAGCGGAAGTTCCATTTCTGGGTGAAACTTTGCTTTAACAACACTGGACACCCTTCCCCTATACACCCAACCCCCCCCCCCCCGGTCCCTGCTGTACTTACCTCTGTGCATGTCAAGTTGTGAGTGCCACGCAGTTCCGGGGACTTTAAATTCCTTCTCTGCTCCCTATGTGCAGCACTTCCAGGATTAATCAGAGGGATTCTGATTGGCCAGTGCCCACACAGCCCGTGTAGCAGTCGGGGGATTTCAAATCTGTACTTATGTGTGCTTTACCGGCACTGACCAATCGGAATCCCTCTGATCCATCCCAGAAGTACATAGAAGAGGGAGCAGATTTTTAAGTCCCTGGACCTGCACGGCACTGACACCTCAGCATCCCAGGATGTAAGTAGAGTGAAGACTGGGGTGGGGGGGAAAAAAATTGCAGTTAACTTGCCCTTCTATAAGCTATAATAATTCTAAGGCTCCATTCACACTTGTATGACTCAAGTCATGCGACTTTGGATGAGTGCCTCACAGCTGTGCTGTTTGATTGGTCCTGCAGCTCTCTTGGACCTGTGACATGTCCCAGAAGGCTGTGGGGGGAAGGAAGGAGGCCCAGATCGGCGTGGCGATCTGACCAGAAGTAAAGGAGCGGGTACCTTTTCAAAACCAGGCCAAATGTTAAGGGGGGTGGAGAAAGAGAGCGAAACTCCCCTTTTTGGGTGAAGCTCCACCTTTTTGGGTAGAATTCCAGCCTAAAACTAACAAGATCCTGCAGCTCCAGCTCTGTGTGCAGGGGATTGTGACTGAGCTATTGGAGCCTGTGGGTGACGACATGGTGGTTGTTGAGCGTTCTATGACACAAGAAAGCCGGAGCAGTCAGGTCATGTGACCGGAGCGGACTTAAAATGATAAGTATGCGGATCATTTCTACACAGGATAGGTAAAAGGAGGTGTGGGGGGGGGACATTCTTAAGAATTGTTAGTGTTCGGCTTGAATTCTAATTTAAAGGCATAGTCGGCCATTTCAAAATATCTAGCACCCTGGGATTGATTTACTAAAACTGGAGAGTGCGAAATCTGGAGCAGCTGTGCATGGCAGCCAATCGGCTTCTAACGTCAGGTTGTTCAGTCAAGCTTTGACAATAAAACCTGGAAGCTGATTGGTTTCTGTGCAGAGCTACACTGGATTTTACACTCTCCAGTTTTGGTTAATCAACCCCCCAGCCTATAACTTATTGTCCGTAGTAAATAAATAAATGGTACTTGCCAAAAGCCACAGCCGCGTAATCCTCCCCTCCCAAGTCTTCTTTTTTCCTTTTGTATACGTCAGGCAGGGTCCTTCTACCAGTGTTCACGTCACGGCCTGCATGACACTGACACTTCCTGTTGGCTGCCCAGTGGGCCTTCTCAGGATCCAGAAGAGGAAGTGACATCATTGCAAGGGAACAGTAGGGATCGGCCAGTGAGATGACCACAGTGAGTAGGCCTAGCTCATAGCTGAAGTATAGCAGTATTGCCGCTCGAGTCCCAGGGAGATACAAGGAAGCCGTGTGTGTAATCTGAGGCCCGGCAGCCACCCAGGGCTGAATTTAGTTTTGGGTGGACTAGCCCTCTAATATATCGGAGATGGACACGGGGGGGTTGTGACTTAAGGTTTATTGAGAATTGCGCAGTTTGTTTCACATAGCTGTTTATGATTTTAAGGAGTTGTTAATTCTTTGTACTTTTGACCTTCGTAGGTGATAAAGCTGTATGAGTGCCTTATTAGTGTTGGCCTGGTGTCACTTTTGTTGCTCTTCCCAGCAGTTTTTACATCATGGGGGGGGGGATTTAAAATAAGCCCAACTGAACTGATCTAACCCACCATTGAGTGTGTAAATGATGTAAAAGAATTGACCTCTTCAGGGCAAAGTGACAGTGTCTTTGTAAAGGTCATAACCCAACCCAAACCTCATCCAATCCAACTACAACTAAGCCAACCCAACTCCAACCAAACCAAACTCAAGCCAAACCCAATCCATCTAAACTCAACCCAAACCCAACCAAGCTGAACCTAATTCAGCCCAACCCAACTAAATTAAACTCGAACCAAACTCAACCCAACTAAACTCAACCCAACCAAGCCAAACCAAACTCTACCCCAACCAAGCCAAACCAAACTGTACCCCAACCAAGCCAAACCATACTCAAACCCAACCAAACCAAACTCAACCCAAACCCCACCCAATCTAACCAAACTCAACCCATCTAAACTCAACCAAAACCCAACCTAGCTCCAATCAAGCCAAACCAAATTCAGCCCAAACCCAACCCAACTAAACCAAACTCAACCTAAACCCCAATCCAACCAAACTCAACCTAAACCCCAATCCAACCAAACTCAACCTAAACCCCAATCCAACCAAACTCAACCTAAACCCCAATCCAACCAAACTCAACCTAAACCCCAATCCAACCAAACTCAACCTAAACCCCAATCCAACCAAACTCAACCTAAACCCCAATCCAACCAAACTCAACCTAAACCCCAATCCAACCAAACTCAACCCAAACCATACCCCACCCAATCTAACAAAACCCAACCTAGCTCCAATCATGCTGAACCAAATTCAGCCCAAACCCAACCCAACTAAACCTAACCCAAATCAAACTCAACCCAAACCCCACCCAATCCAAGCAAACCAAACTCAGCCCAACCTTACCCCAACCAAACCAAACTCAAACTCCACCCCCAGCCAAACCTCACCCCAATCTAAACCCAGACCCATCCCCTGCTCCAACCTCCGTCACAGCCAGAACTTTAGTCCCCGGTGTTTGCATCGAATGCTAAAAGGAGCAGCGACGTCACTTCCTCGGTCGTGTGACCGTACTCTGGACCAGCGTTTGGCTGGTAAAACAAGGTCCTGTCACAAGAAAGATGGCCACCTCCTGCCCCGTACACCTTAAACACGGGTCGGGGGTTATCAGGGATCCTTCTGGCACTTTACAAAGACACTGCAAAAAGATGGCGGGGTTGATTTACTGAATGCAAATAGGCTGCTGGTGAATGTGGTGAAAATAATACCCAATTACATGCAAGGACTATAAAAAGAAAAAAATAATTATTTTTGCTTGCACGTGATTAGCTGATGGAAGTCTGCACAGCAGCACCTCATTCACCAGCCTAAGGGATCATTCACACTAGCGGTTGAAGGGCAATAAAACCCTCGGCCCCAGTCTCTCTTTCAATCAGTTCTAAAACAAACTGAGCCTCTTAGACTATCTAAATATAAAATATAAAAGTCCTGCTCCAGCTTTCACTCCGAGTCCTTCAGCCAAAGCCGAGTTTTCTCATTTTAAAGTGAGCTCTGACCCAGTTGGCCGATGATTCAGACATTTCATAATGGACAGGTCCTCTTTTTAAATATCTCTCTCCTCTCCAAATCACATGACATTAGCGAAGCCCCTGAAAGCTTGAAAAGCAGCCAAGATCTCTGTGTGGAAAATTTGACTCGAAAACATCTTTCCTCCAGAGAATGGAGCACAGCGGTGTGTTTTAAGAAATAAAAAAAGAAAGAATTCTGGAGGTCAGTGACAGGACAGACGGCCCCCCGGATGTCTGATAAGTGGACAGACGGCCCCCCGGATGTCAGATAAGTGGACAGACGCCCCCCCGATGTCAGATAAGTGGACAGATGCCCCCCCGATGTCAGATAACTGGACGGGCTGAGTGTTCAGAATCCGAGGGATTGACAACCAAAACCAGCATGGTGCCTTATTGCCATGCAACCAATTCCAGATGTCTCCCCCCGGCCTCTTAAAACGATCCAGCTGGACCAAGTCCGTGTGACACACGCCACTTCCAGGAATCCGGGGGGCCCGGTTTAGTGTACTTTCACATGCCAGGGGCCCGGTGTAGTGTACGTTTACTTGCTAGAGGCTCAGTATAGTGTGCGTTGACTTGCCGGGCCTGGTGTAGTGTGCGTTCACTTGCCAGGGGCACAGTGTAGTGTACGTCTACTTGCCAGGGGCCCAGTTAAGTGTACTTATACTTGCCAGGGGCCCGGTGTAGTGTACGTTCACTTGCCAGCAGTCCAGTGAAGTTTACTTACACTTGCCAGGGGCTTGTGTAGTGTATGTTCACTTGCTAGAGGTTCAGTATTGTGTGTGTGTGTGTGTTCACTTGCCGGGGGCCCGGTGTAGTGTGCGTTCACTTGCCGGGGGCCCGGTGTAGTGTGCGTTCACTTGCCGGGGGCCCGGTGTAGTGTGCGTTCACTTGTCGGGGGCCCGGTGTAGTGTGCGTTCACTTGCCGGGGGCCCGGTGTAGTGTGCGTTCACTTGCCGGGGGCCCGGTGTAGTATGTGTTCCCTTGCCAGGGGCCCGGTGTAGTGTGCGTTGGCAAGTGAACGCACACTACACCGGGGCCCTGGCAAGTGAATGCACACTTCAATAAAATAAAATGCACTTTTCATCTTTAACAAAGTGTTTCCCGGTGCTAAACCTTGCATCCAATTGGGTTTAAACAATTTTTATTATACAATTCTCCTTGAAGGCAGCGGGAGGGGGCGTGTCAGGGGGTGTGTCTTGTGCTCACATACTTTTGCTAATAGGTGTCCCTCATTCCCATCTCAGAAAGTTGGGAGGTGTGCGTGTACATGTTCTGAACAAGCAGTAAAAACACTTTAAAACAAGTCCTCATTCATTCACCTCTGTAGCTATGGGCGTTGCAGAGAAATTCATTTTCACAAAACACAACAATGGCAATTAAATCTCAGCTTTTTTTTATTTTATTTTTTTTGCTTTAAAATATTTTTTTTTAGGATCAGCACAATTAAAAAGACATTACAGGGAATGTATACCACCTTCATATACAAAGAACGATATTCACAAATCAAGACATGCCGTATCCTAAAGAAAGCTCCTAGTGTCGGGCTTGTGAGGTGAAGTGGTCCATGATGATGGTAAGTTCAAAAGGGAGGGTGCACCTTCATGTTTTATCACCGTCAGAAGTATTTGTGTGATTTTTCTTTTTACACATCGAATACAACCCCTTAAATGTAAACTATCACATAAGTATAACATTTATTAAAAGTTAGATATTGGACGTTTAGTTCCAAAATACATTTAGACAAATTGGTTCATTTGGAAATATTGAAATTTTGTCATTTCAGAATTTTGGAAATGTGAAAATTTTGGAAATTCAAAAATTTGGAAATTTAAAAAATTAGAACGAAAATTCAAAAACCTGAAATAATTTAACTATTACTAACTATTAAATTATAGGTATTGGAATTTTCCTTTCCGAAAAATTTGTTTGCATTTGTTTTTAGTTTCATTCGTTTTTTTTTTTTTCGAAATTTTGAAATTCAAAAATCGGAAAATAAGAAAGGAAAATCCAAAATTTTGAAATATAACTAATAACTATTAAATTATACCTATTGGAATTTCCTTTCAAATTTGTCTGTTAGTGAACGTTACGTTCACTAACAGACAAATTTGAAAGGAAATTCCCGATTTCCCCCTGATTTCAAGGGGAAAAAAGTGCGTGGTATACGCCGATAAATACGGTAATTTGTAACTTCGGATAAATTCGTATTCGTTACGAATACGAATTTATCCGAAGTTACAAATTACCGTATTTATTGGCGTATACCGCGCACTTTTTTCCCCTTGAAATCAGGGGGAAATCGTGGGTGTGCGATATACGCCGATCCTCCTCGGAGACAGCCGATCCTCGCTGTCTCCGAGCGCCGGCAACAAAGACCGAGCTGAGTCTACTGCGCACTAGGCTCGGCTCCGCCCAAAGCCATGCGAGAGGAGCCAAACACACTGGAAATCCGGCTCTGCACAGCTCGACCGAGGCGCCAAATTCAACGCTGCAACCCCCGGCAGACGGATGCGACAAGGCTAGACGGACGCGACGGACACCAACAAGGCTGGACGGACCCCGCGCAAGGCCACAGACGGACGCCGGACAAGGCCGCCGATGGACGACGGACACCGACAAGGCTGGACGGACCCCGTGCAAGGTCGCAGACGGACGCCGGACAAGGCCGCCGATGGACGCAGACGGACACCGACAATGCTGAGCATCCAAAAAGTAATTTTTTTTCCCAAACCTTCCTTTCCCAGGTTGGGGTGCGCGCTATACGCCGGCTCGCGGTATATGCCGATAAATACGGTATCTGTAATAACGAATGTCGTATCTAAAAAAATGGAACGTGTAACGAATTAATAATAGTAAACAACATCAATAATAATAAAAACGTTGTTATTATTTCGTTCCATTCCATTTGTTTAGATACGGCATGTGTTATTTCGGATAATTTGTATCTTCAGATACATTTTGTATTCGTTACGTTCTCTAACAGCCAAATTTACAAGGAAATTCCAATACCTATAATTTTAATAGTTAGTAGTTCTATTTCAAATTTTTGGATTTTCAGATTTTCCTTTCTTATTTTCTTATTTTTGAATTTCGAATTTTCGAAAAAAAAACGAATGAAACTAAAAGAAAAACAAACACATTTTTCGGCAGTGCACATGTCTATTAAAAGTAATGACAGATAATAATAAAAAAATATAAAACGATAACCTACACAGGTTGAACTGTATGGACTATATTGTCTTTATTCAACCTTACCCACAAGACCCGGACTGGGACCAAAAATAGGCCCGGGTCTATATGCAGCCACTCCCACCGCTCCTCCTATCCGGGTTACAGGGGGCCGCACTCACGTTCTCTCTGATCCAGCTCCATGGTGTCTGCAATAGGTGTCTCCTCTACAGGTCTACAGGGCCGCCATCAGGAATTATGGGGCCCCTTACACAGCTTTAGGCATGGGCCCCCTGGAGCAGAGAACCAGGGGGGGGGGGGGTGGTGCTGCCGCCGCCTCAAATTGAGAAGCAGGGGGGTGCCGCCGCTAATTGAGAAGCGCGGGGGGCCGTGAATTAAGAAGCGGGGGGCGGTGCCACGGATTGAGAAGCGGGGGGGGGGTGCCACAGATTGAGAAGCGGGGGGGTGAATTAAGAAGCGGGGGGTGCTGACGAAAAAAATAAAGAAATATATATATAAAAAAAAAAAAGGGGGTAGCCATCCGGTCCCCTGGGGACCTCTGGGCCCTTTAATAAAAAAAATATATAAAAAAAATGTTGTAAAAAAAAAAAAAGGAGGTTGCCATCCGGGGCCCTGGGGACCTCTGGGCCCTTTAATAAAAAGAAAACAAACATAAAGATAAAACATTTATATAAAAGAAAAAAAATTAAAACATTTTTTAAAAAATAAATAAATAAAAGGGGGGTTGCCATCCGGGCATCGGGGGACCTCTGAGCCCTTTAATTAAAACAAAAAATAAATAAAAAATATATATAAAAATTATTAAAAAAAAAAGGCGACGTACAGGTACGTGCGTGTGCCCAGCCGTGCCCTATCGGCGTGAAGGGGTCGTTAAGCGGTTAAGTTACATAGTTAGTCAGGTTTAAAAAAGACCAAAAAATTATAAAAAATAAAAAAAAATCATACAATCCCATATGCACAATCCTACATACACATATGTTGGATAAAAAATGCGACACGCAATAGTGAGTCTGCCGCAAAGTGTTGCTGTGTATAGAGTTGCACGAAAAAGTTTGTTGTCTTTCAATAAAGTTTATAAAAAAAAAAAAAACATTGCAATGTGTCCCTGGGGACCTCTGGGCCCTTTAATAAAAACAAAACAAACATAAAGATAAAACATGTATATAAAAGAAAAAAAATTATAAAAAAAAGGGGGGTTGCCATCCGGGGCCATGGGGACCTCCGGGCCCCTTACAGGTGTACTGCCTGTACCCCCCTGACCGCGGCCCTGCTCCTCTAGCGTCTTCCCCTTCATGGTCACGCCCCCTGGCACAGACGGCTGAACTACACTGGCGGCCATGGAGAGACCGAAGCTCCTCCCCCCTTCATGTTTCCGTCCCTCCTGGTGCTGATGGCTGAGCTGAACTGGCAGTAGGGCGGCTGCAGAGAGGCCGATTGAGCGGCATGGGCTCAAAGAGCAGCCCAGCTGCCAAGGACATGCGGCCCAGCAGCCCCGGCCTACCGTGCAAGTGCCCGGCTTGCCCTATGGCCAATCCAGGGCTGTTACCAACTATGTAATGAGTAAAGATGCTGTTTCGCCACAGAGTCCCCACCTGCTTTTCGTAGTGTGGTTGCCCAGGTTCAGACACGTGGCCTAATGGCAGCTCTGATGTCAGACGGTAATTGCAAGACTCACTGATTTTTATTCACCATCTGCAAACAGCAGCAGCCCTGAGGAAGGGGGGTATTTTTTTTTCTCCGAATCGCGTTGGCTTGACCATTTGTTGCTACTTTCGATAAACGACTATAAATTTGGACGTGGACTTTTTATAACATGGCAGCACCACCCACGGTTCTCAATTAGCGGCGGCACCCCTCCCCCCCCCCCTCGCTTCTCAACTATCGGCGGAACCCCCCCCCTCGCTTCTCAATTTGAGGCGGCAGCACCACCCCCGGTTCTCTGCTCCAGGGGGGCCCATGCCTGAAGCTGTGTAAGGGGTCCCATAATTCCTGTGTGTGGATGGAAGAATTCCCCCTACTGGCCCAAGCTTCCTTATCTTGCTAGTCGGCCCCGCTGGCTCTCACAATACCCGAACATTCTGATTGGGTGCAGGCGTTGTTTAGGTTGAGAGCCAGCGGGGGCCGACTACCCTGTTTCCCCAAAAATAAGACCTACCCTGAAAATAAGACCTAGCGTTATTTTCCAAGAGGGCAGCAATATAAACCCTACCCCGAAAATAAGCCCTAGTTAAAAATGCTTGTAAAATCCTATAATAAACTATATTACAGTAGATTATAATGTACAATGTGTGTGTTTCTGTAATATAATTGCGGGGGAAGAGAGCTCCGGCGGGTAACAAAAATGCAGAGCGGCGCTATAACAAAGGTATTTGGCACAATTGTATTACAGAAACGCACACATTGTACATTATATAATACTGTAATAGAGAGGATTATAGGATTGTACAAGCATTTTAACTCAGTTCACACTGGGGATTCCTGACAGGCAGGGAGGGAGAGAAGACAGCACATTACATGGTAAGACCTACCCCGAAAATAAGCCCTACTGTGTCTTTTGTTGGCATAATTAATATAAGACCCGGGCTTATTTTCGGGGAAACACGGTAGCAAGATGCTGAAGCTTGGCTCAGTGGGAGATTCCTCCATCCACACAGTTTAGCGTACATGGAGAAATCTGTTGCACTTTTTCCATCTAACCGTAGAAAATCTGCAGGTGTATGACCAAAAGAGTCTGGATTTTGGTGCGTTGCTCTGCTTCGACTCTCCCCGTCTTGGTGTGTTGTCTTTGCCGGGTATACAGGGGGTGTGGTGGGGGTTGGGAAGGAGCCCTCCTAATGGGCCGTGTGTATTTCAGCTGTTGGATTGAAATAAAGATGCTTGAAAAAAAAAAAAGTCCTGGTTTTGATTTCCTGCACCCACCGTGTCCCCCCCAAAACACTTTTAGGTAGATTCAGTAAGAGTTAGGCCGGGTTATCAGTAGATAAGCCGACCTAACTCAGAATCTACGCCGACTTATGTTTAAGCGTATGCTCAAACAGAGATACGCTTAAACATATCTAAGATACGACGGCTTGCGCCGTCCTATCTTAGATTGCAATATTTTGGATGGCCGCTAGGTGGCGCTTCCATTGCGGTCGGCGTAGAATATGTAAATGAGGAGATACGCCGATTCACGAACGTACGCCCGGCCGACGCAGTACTTTTACGCCGTTTACGTAAGAGATAGGCCGCGTAAAGTTAGAGCTAGGCCCTAGTGGAATAGTAATGTCAAATATGGCCGCCGTTCCCCCGTCGAAATTCAAATTTTTTACGTCGTTTGCGTAAGTCGTCCGTAAATCGGGATTTACGTCGTTTACATCCACGTCAAAATCAATAGGCCCGTGCAGCGTACTTAGCCGCAATGCACACTGGGTGAATGCGCAGTTCGCAAAAAACGTGAGGTCAAGCCTCATTACCATAAAACACGCCCCCCTCAAACACATTTGAATTAGGCGCCCTTACGCCCGCCGATTTAGGCTACGCCGCCGTAACTTAGCAGGCAAGTACATTGTGAATCATGTACTTGCCTCGCTAACCTACGGCGGCGTAGCCTAAATGCCTTAAGCTACGCCGCCGCAAAGTTAGGCATAGGTACCTGAATCTACCTAATTGCCCACAGCCAACGAAGTTGGGTTATTCTAGCGGAGGCCACAAAGCATTGAGATGGTTCCCAATCCTTGGCCTGGATGAAAGGAATCAAATCGTAGATCGGGGTCAAAGGTAATTGTTCAGAACGGCGGACAACAATTATTTCGTAAATTACCATTTGTACAAAATGATCAATACAAATGATTGATTGGATTTTAGAACCAATACATTCTAAACAAGATTCACTAATCGTCAAAGGACTGGAAGCAACCTAAGATCGCGTCCGTCTCTACACCGGCCCTTCCCAAACCTTTTACCTTAGAGCGGGGGGTTCCCCATCATTGGTATTAGTTGGAGGAATAGTGCCCCATCATTGGTATTAGGTGGAGGAATAGTGTCCCATCATTGGTATTAGGTGGAGGAATAGTTCCCCATCATTGGTATTAGTTGGAGGAATAGTGCCCCATCATTGGTATTAGGTGGAGGAATAGTGTCCCATCATTGGTATTAGTTGGAGGAATAGTGTCCCATCATTGGTATTAGGTGGAGGAATAGTTCCCCATCATTGGTATTAGTTGGAGGAATAGTGCCCCATCATTGGTATTAGGTGGAGGAATAGTTCCCCATCATTGGTATTAGGTGGAGGAATAGTTCCCCATCATTGGTATTAGGTGGAGGAATAGTGTCCCATCATTGGTATTAGGTGGAGGAATAGTGCCCCATCATTGGTATTAGGTGGAGGAATAGTGCCCCATCATTGGTATTAGGTGGAGGAATAGTTCCCCATCATTGGTATTAGTTGGAGGAATAGTGCCCCATCATTGGTATTAGGTGGAGGAATAGTTCCCCATCATTGGTATTAGGTGGAGGAATAGTTCCCCATCATTGGTATTAGTTGGAGGAATAGTGCCCCATCATTTGTATTAGGTGGAGGAATAGTGCCCCATCATGGGTATTAGGTGGAGGAATCGTGCCCCATCATTTGTATTAGTTGGGTGAATAGTGCCCCATCATTGTTATTAGTTGGATGAATAGTGCCCCATCATTGGTATTGGGTGGAGGAATAGTGCCCCATCATTGGTATTCGTTGGAGGAATAATGCCCCATCATTGGTTGGAGGAATAGTTCCCCATCATTGGTAATAGTGAGTGCCCCATTATTGGGAGGAACAGAACCCCATTGTTGGTATCAGTGGGAGGAATTGTGCCCCATTGTTGTCAGTTGGCAGAAATAGTGCATCGGTGGGAGGAACAGTGCCTCAAGGGCCCGATAAAGGCAAGCAAAGGGGCGCAGTTCGGAGACCGCTGCCTTAGAGGAACCCCTGCCTTTGCTTTTTCTCAATGAATGCAAAGCATTATCTGATTGGATGAGGTGGGCCGGTGATGTCATGCTCTCCACCTCATATACAATATCTCTATCTGAAAGCCCCATTTCTGTACCTAACCCTGTGGTGACGTCGTGACGTGCCCGGCCCCAAGTCTTTTTATAAGCCTCACTGCATAGAGAAAAAAGGTCCTTCTTCTGGTGCCACGTCTGGGTGATATGGACTGTTCCTATTGGCTGTCCGGCGGTGGGGCCTTCTCCAGCTCCTGAAGACCGAAGGAGGCCTGATGACATCACAGCGAGGGGAGCGGTCAGTGTCGGAATCAACACTCGAGAGATGGACTCGGGCAAGTAAAAAAATGTATGTTGGAGTTTTTAATTAAATTGTTAGATGGGGGGGGGGGGGGCATTTTAGGGAGCGGGGAAGACCAGGAATCTCATCAGGTTTTTTTTTTTGCAACCAGTGTCGGTGTACCTGCTGGGGAGTTTTTCTTCTACACTTCCTGTCGGTGACGGTGGAACCTCGGTTTACGAGTAACGCGGTTAACGAGCTTTTGAATATTGAGCATTTTTTTTTTTTTTTATTCTGACTCGATTTGTGAGTGTTGTCTTGCAACATAAGCAGAATTCAAGCTAATGGTATGTGCAGTACCGCATTTGCCCAGAGGTGCAGGGGGCGCCGGTGACACTCGCAACGGTTCGGAAATACTCTGAGTCACTTGGAAATACTCAGTTCCCGACTGAGGGTTTCTGAGATCAGCCGAGCTGTCCCTGAGTACTAACGAGGCTCTCCGGCGCCCCCCCCCCCCACCTCTGGCCACATGCGGTATTGCATGCCAATGTGGAACGAATTACAGTGGAACCTCGGATTGCGGGTAACGCAGTTAACCAGCGTTTCGCAATACGAGCGCTGTATTCAGTGCCGATCCTGACCTCCCAGGGGGCCCTAAGCAAAATGACACATTAAAAAATTGAGAAGCGGGGGGGCTGCCGAAAATGACATGTCACATTAAAGCGGAGTTCCGGCCACAATTTCACTTTTTAAATATAAATACCCCTGTAATACACAAGCTTAATGTATTCTAGTAAAGTTAGTCTGTAAACTAAGGTCCGTTTTGTTAGGTTGTTACAGCATTTAGACACTTTATAAAAATAGAAATTGACTGGGGCCATCTTAAGTGTGGGCATCATGAAGCCAGACTGTATGACTTCCTGGATTTCAGCCTTGCAGATCTCGCACATGCTCAGTGCTGCACAAGCAGTGTCAGATCAGGTTTCAGCACCTGGGCTGTCCAAGTCACATGATTCTTCGAGACTGGGGAGTGCACAGACTCCTGGAAAGTTACACCCACTACATTCCCAGGAGTCTGTGCGGTGTAGGTTAGTAAGCATTAAGCACCTAGGTGCAGGAAGTGGGAAGATTAACTATTCTGCCTAGCAACAACACTTTGAAGGCATCTAAAAAAAAAAAAAAAAAAATGTTCGTAAAGGACTAATGACATTTTTTTAAAACTACTGATGTAATGTTATATTTATGGGTGGAACTCCACTTTAAGGTTGAGAAGTGAAGTGTGTGGGGGGGGGGGGGTGTTTTCCGCTGTCGGAAATGACATCTTACATTACTGGGGGTGCTGACTTCTTACCTCTTCTCCCATGCAGCCAGCGAGGTTGAGAAGCGGGGTGAGGGGCCGAAAATGACGACTTCTCACCAGGTGGTGCCCTCCGCAGCTTTGCGGGGCCCTAAGCGGCTTGCATAGTGAGCCTATAGGGCGAATCGGCCCTGGCTGTATTTAAAAAAAAAACGGACTCGTGTTGTCTCGCAAAACAAACAGGATTCAAGCCAAAGCGGTGTGCAGTACCGCGTTTGGCCTGTGGTTGGGGGGGGGCGCCGAAGAAAGCAGAGCCGATCAGCGCCGCTCGGAACCGTTCCCAAGCCTTTCCGAGTTTAGCCGAGGCGTCCTCGCCCCTTTTCTGAGTGTCTCTGATGCTCTCCTGCGAACTCCCCCTCCGCCTCTGGCCACATGCGGTATTGCATGCCATTGAAGTCAATGCGGAACACATTATCTTTAGTTTCCATTGACTTCAATGGGGAAACTCGCCTTGATATGCGAGTGCTTTGGATTACAAGCATTCTCCTGGAACGGATTATTCCTCGTAATCCGAGGTTCCACTGTATAAAAAAAAAAGAAAATTGTATCAAAAAGAAAATTGTATCAAATACTTACCATAATTTTCTTTTCCTGGCGCCATCATGGTAGAATGCTGCCATATTGGCTCCAGAAAAAACACTTTAATACTCTAATAGCAGGGGCAGCCAATGCTAAAGTATACCCTCCGTTCCCGCGTCGTGAAATTTGAATTTCACGCCGTTTGCGTAAGTGATACGTGAATGGCGCTGGACGCCATTCACGTTCACTTTGAAGCAAATGACGTCCTTGCGACGTCATTTGCCGCAATGCACGTCGGGAAAGTTTCCCGACGGCGCATGCGCTTTACGATCGGCGCGGGAACGCGCCTAATTTAAATGATTCCCGCCCCCGGCGGGATCATTTACATTGCGCGCGCTTACGCCGGGCAATTTTGCCGGCACGCCCTCGCAATTTACGGAGCTACTGCTCCGTGAATCGAGGGCAGCGCAAAATATTTGCGGGGGCGCAGGGCAAAATCGTTGCCCTGCGCCTCCGCAAATAGAGCGCAGATCTCTTTGAATCCGGGCCTCTGAATCACTCGGAAATACTAAATTTACGAACCTTTCACCGAGTATTTTTGAGGCTCTGTGGCGCCCCCACTCACCTCTGGCCACATGCGGTATTGCATTCCATAGAAGTCAATGCGGAACAAATTATCTTTAGTTTCCATTGACTTCTATGGGGAAAGTCGCTTTGATATGCAAGTGCTTTGGATTACAAGCATTCTCCTGGAACGGATTATTCCTCGTAATCCGAGGTTCCACTATATAAAAAAATTTTTTTTATCAAATACTTACCATAATTTTCCTTTCCTGGCGCCATCCTGGTAGAATTCTGCCATATTGGCTCCAGAAAAAGCACTTTAATACTCCAGGATGGGGGGGCTGAAACCTCTGTAAGGTTTTTATTTTCTGTATGTGCCTTCCTGTATCGTCCCCCCCCCCCCCCCCATTTCTTGGGGTCACGTGAAGGAAATTTCCCCAATGGGGTCACAGAATAAAACTGACGGTGCTTCCGACTCTCCTGTGTTTTCCCTATAATAAGATTTGATCGCGTTCTGCGAAGAAATAAAACGTTGTCCCCCCCCTCCCCCCCTCGCTGACTCTCCGTGTTTTTTAAGCTGTCATGAAGGAACAATTTCCAGACCACTTCCATAGAAATCCCATCAAATCCTCCTCTTACCCCTCCTCCCCCCCCCCCCCCCCCCCCCTCCATCTTGAAGGAATTACCGATTACGGATTTACGGCGCGATCTGCGAATAAACACCCCCCTGAGCGTCACCGGCGGCCAAACCTGTCAGTTCCCATTACTGCCGCCATATGTCATCTCTGATTATTAGTACAGATTTTGGGGGGGGGGGGGGGCTCTGGGATCCAGAAGGTTATCGCTGTGGCGAGTTATTAGCAGCGATATCGTAATTAAAGCGATTGTCTGACATGACGCGGTAATTCCGATATTCATCCTCCAATCCCGGGAGGTTTAAAGCTGAAGTTTATTCTGTTTATATTTTGCCTTTCCTTGGCCCCCAATCATATAATAATGCACAGCTTATTTTGCACCCAATGATGTCATCCAGGGCGGGGACAGGGGGGGGGGCAGAAGGGGGGGCTGCCCTGGGCACTGAGCCCCCCATGATTGAAAGAACTGAAACCCAATGAATGAAAGGGGAGGAAAGGACAAGATGATGCTGGATGTCTTCCAGCCAGGAAATGAAGTGGGCTCTTTCAGTTGTCACCTTGCAGGGGGTCAACGTGCCACTTGTGAGCACAGGGGCCCCTCTGGGAGTTGGGGGCCAATTTATAGCAGATGTGGGTGCTGGCAGCCCTCCTTCAGTCACAGCGACTTCTACTGAGCTGTCATTTAATACACGGGGGAAGGGGGGACATAAATGGTAGGGAGTAAATGGGGGCCCCAAAACTGGTGTCACTGGGGGCCCCAAAACTGGTGTCACTGGGGGGCCCCAAAACTGGTGTCACTGGGGGGCCCACAAAACTGGTGTCACTGGGGGGCCCACAAAACTGGTGTCACTCGGGGGCCCACAAAACTGGTGTCACTCGGGGATCCCCCAAAACTGGTGTCACTCGGGGAGCCCCCAAAACTGGTGTCACTCGGGGAGCCCCCAAAAACTGGTGTCACTCGGGGAGCCCCCAAAACTGGTGTCACTGGGATCCCCAAAACTGGTGTCACTCTGGGCCCCAAAACTTGCGTCGCTCGGGGTCCCAAAACTTGTCGCTCTGGGGCCCCAAAACTGGTGTCGCTCTGGGCCCCAAAACTAGTGTCACTGGGGGCCTCAAAACTGGTGTCACTGGGGGCCCCAAAACTGGCGTCACTCGGGGGCCCCAAAACTGGCATCACTTGGGGGCCCCAAAACTGGCGTCACTCGGGGGCCCCAAAACTGGTGTCACTGGGGGCCCTCTCTCACAGGTTGTCGGCAGACCTCTGTAGCCTGTGATCCTCGGAGAGTCGGAACGGCCCACAAAGGGTGGGGGGGGGAGGAGAGGACAGGGAAAAAAAATTCGGTGGGCGAGGATTTAACTGGAGAGAGAAGAGCGAGCGACCAGAGCGACGATCAGGAGGCGAGCTGCTGGTGTCAGGTAAGACCCCCGAGCACAGGGGCCCCTACCCCGTCACACCTTATTAGAGGACCCCATGGAGTGCTGTTGGCTTTACCCTCCTGTATTGAATTGCATTGTAACTCATGTTGTAAAGTGCTGTGCAAACTGTTGGCGCTTTATAAATCCTCTATAATATTAATTTCTTAGTGTATCTAAATCTGCTAGTCTAACATTCCCTTCCCCCCAGACTGACAATGCTGCTGTCCAGAGGTGCCCCCTGTGCTCCTTCCTCCAGAGTGGGGGGGGGGGGGCTCTAATACAGGAGGTGTGTTACTGGCCAGACCACTAAGGTGAACAGAGGGGGGGGGGGGGAAGACAAAAAAATGTATAAAATAAAACTAATGCAGCCGCCACATCCAATGATCGGTAAGCTGCAATTTTTGACATTTCTGTTTTTTTTTGGGGGTTTATTATCGCTTTTAGGAAATGATAGGTTGGAAAAAGATGCATGTTGGTCGAGTTCAAACCAACGATTAAATTAAAATGTATTAAACATTTTTTTTTTCTTTTTTTAATTATATAAACAAATTTTAAATATTAAAAGAAAATATCATTTTAGATATCGGGCACAAAAATATTTTTTTAATTATATAAACAAATTTTTATTATTTTAAAAAATATATCATTTTAGATATCTGTTACAAAAATATTTTTTTAATTTATATAAACAAATTTTAATTATTTAAAAAATATATATAATTTTAGATATCGGGTACAAAAATATTTTTTTAATTATATAAACAAATTTTAATTATTAAAAAATATATATAATTTCTATACAATAGATATCGGGTGTTGGGATTGTGGATACAATTACCAACTTTGTATCGGGTAATGAACGTTTGTTGCTCAGATCACGGCGAGGAAATTGTTGGGTGAAGATTTGTATACAATCGCTTTTGAAATGTGCTTTTTTCTCAAGTCGCCGTAACGCAAGGCGCGCTGTGCGTTCATTTAGAGTGATGTCAGGACCCACCCCGCCCCCACATATTCTGTATAGAAATAAAAAAAATTGGGGCGTTAGATATACTTTGATTTCGTCTTTTGGTTGAACCCGATAAGTGTTTTTTTTTTTTCAATTGCATTCCTCTTTGCCCACTCCTGCTTTATTATTGGGTGTCAGTGGGAGGGGTGCTTTTTCTGTGCCCGCCCCTGCTTTATTATTGGGTGTCAGTGGGAGGGGTGCTTTTTCTGTGCCCGCCCCTGCTTTATTATTGGGTGTCAGTGGGAGGGGTGCTTTTTCTTTGCCCGCCCCTGCTTTATCATTGGTTGTCAGGGGGGTGTGCCTTGTCTGTGTTCACCCCTGCTTTATCATTGGATTTTATTGGGAAGTGTGCTTTGTTTGTGCCCGCCCCTGCTTTATCATTGGTTGTCGGGGGGGGGGGGTGTGTGCCTTGTCTGTGCCTACCCCTGCTTTTTCCGTGGGTGTCAGTGGGAGGTATGCTTTGTCTGTGCCCACCCCTGCTTTATCATTAGGTGGTCAGAGGGAGGTGTGCTTTGTGCCCGCCCATGCCTTACCATTAAGTGTCAGTGGAAGGAGTGCTTTGTCTGTGCCCGCCCCTGCTTTATCATTGGGTGTCAGAGGGAGGTGTGCTTTGTGCCCACCCCTACTTTATTGTTGGGTTTTATAGAGAGGTGTGCTTTGTCTGTGCCCACTCCTGCGTTATCCTTGGGTGTCAGTGGAAGGAGTGCTTTGTCTGTGCCCACCCCTGCTTGATCATTGAGTGTCAGTGGGAGGTGTGCTTTGTCTGTGCCCGCCCCTGCTTTATCATTGGGGTGTCAGTGGGAGGTATGCTTTGTCTGTGCCCGCCCCTGCTTTATCATTGGGGTACTTTGTGGCCTCCCCTGCTTTATTATTGGGACTCGGTTGGAGATGTGCTGTTTATGATCCCACCCCTGCTTGATCATTGAGTGTCAGTGGGAGGTGTGCTTTGTCTGTGCCCGCCCCTGCTTTATCACTTGAAGTGGTTGGCTTGTGGCATCTGTACACTCCCTATACGGCATTTGGACCCACCTCCATATTCTGCGCATACTGAAGACGAGTGTCCACGCTTTATGGGCATTTTTGGGTCCCCCGTGAACACCATTTTTTGGAAGACATTTTTTTTCTTGATAGTAGTTATGCGGTCAGCTGAGACATGAATATAATTAATTATTCCATAAGCAAACAGTGAGTGTGAAAAGCGGATCCCTGGATCGGGTGGATGTTGGAAAGATTTCATTGGCCAGTTTTCCAAAACTAGACAAAAAAAAAAGCCAGGCACATGGGCATTGCTCAATCCAATCGTGGCCAATTAACATATTGGAAATCCAAAGAGAGCTGATTGGACAATTCCTGTCATCAGATGGGCTTTATAAATGTGGCAAATGATTGGCTAATTCTTCATTCTTTACAAATACCTCATTGGACGCACTCATTGGACGCCCCCCCCCCCTTTTTTTATTTTTTTACCCCTCGTGTTGTTGTTGTATTTCTGGTGTTTATATATTAATGACCTCATCACCATAAAACGTTCTCCTGACCCGTCCACGCCGCATCTTTCCTCCGTATGTTCTCACCGGGAGCAACAATCTGTCCAATAAAATCTTTTTACTGAAATCGCAGTTCTGGACGTGGCGTGACTGCGGGAAATATTCTTTTTCATGCGTGCTTCAAATATTCCAACGACAGATGTGTTTTATGTGCCTGCAGATCCCGCTTCCTGTGCTACACTTACATCATCCATTCCCAGATCCCATCCCATCTGTACACACTGCTGAAAGAACCCCCCCCCCTTTATACCAGAGGTCCCCCCATCGCATCAGAGGTCCCCCCATCGCACCAGAGGTCCCCCTTTATATCAGAGGTCCCTATCACATGAGGTGCCCCCCCTTTACATCAGAGGTCCCTCCATCGCATCAGAGGTCCCCCTTTATACCAGAGGTCCCCCCATCACATGAGAGGTCCCCCCATCGCTTCAGAGGTCCCCCCCATCGCTTCAGAGGTCCCCCCTTTATATCAGAGGTCCCCCCTTTATATCAGAGGTCCCCCTTTATATCAGAGGTCCCCCTTTATATCAGAGGTCCCCCTTTATATCAGAGGTCCCCCTTTATGTCAGAGGTCCCCCCATCACGTCAGAGGTCCCCCCATCACGTCAGAGGTCCCCCCATCACATCAGAGGTCCCCCCATATATCAGAGGTCCCCCCATATATCAGAGGTCCCCCTTTATATCAGAGGTCCCCCTTTATATCAGAGGTCCCCCCATCACGTCAGAGGTCCCCCCATCACGTCAGAGGTCCCCCCATCACGTCAGAGGTCCCCCCATCACGTCAGAGGTCCCCCCATATATCAGAGGTCCCCCCATATATCAGAGGTCCCCCCATATATCAGAGGTCCCCCCATATATCAGAGGTCCCCCTTTATATCAGATGTCCCCCATCACATCAGAGGTCCCCCATCACATCAGAGGTCCCCCCATCACATCAGCGGTCCCCCCATCACATCAGCGGTCCTCCCATCACTTCAGAGGTCCCCCCATCACATCAGAGGTCCTCCCATCACATCAGAGGTCCCCCCATCACATCAGAGGTCCTCCCATCACATCAGAGGTCCTCCGTCACATCAGCGGTCCCCCCCATCACATCAGCGGTCCCCCCCATCACATCAGAGGTCCCCCCATCACATCAGCGGTCCCCCCCGTCACATCAGCGGTCCCCCCCGTCACATCAGCGGTCCCCCCCATCACATCAGCGGTCCTCCCATCACATCAGAGGTCCCCCGTCACATCAGAGGTCCCCCGTCACATCAGCGGTCCCCCCATCACATCAGAGGTCCCCCGTCACATCAGCGGTCCCCCCCGTCACATCAGCGGTCCCCCCCATCACATCAGCGGTCCTCCCATCACATCAGAGGTCCCCCCATCACATCAGAGGTCCCCCCATCACATCAGAGGTCCCCCCGTCACATCAGAGGTCCCCCGTCACATCAGCGGTCCCCCCCATCACATCAGCGGTCCCCCCATCACATCAGAGGTCCCCCGTCACATCAGCGGTCCCCCCATCACATCAGAGGTCTTTGGTGTTTGAAGAATATTTCCCGCAGTCACGCTACGTCCAGAACTGCGACTCCAGTAAAAAGATTTTATTGGACAGATTGTTGCTTCCGATGAGAACATACGCCGGGTCAGGAGAAAGTTTTATGGTGATGAGGTCATTAATATCTAAATGCCAAATAACATCAGAGGTCCCCCCCGTCACATCAGAGGCCCCCCCCCATCACATGAGAGGTCCCCCCCATCACATGAGAGGTCCCCCCCCGTCACATGAGAGGTCCCCCCCCCCGTCACATGAGAGGTCCCCCCCCCCGTCACATGAGAGGTCCCCCCCCCGTCACATGAGAGGTCCCCCCCCCGTCACATGAGAGGTCCCCCCCCCCGTCACATGAGAGGTCCCCCCCCCGTCACATGAGAGGTCCCCCCCCCGTCACATGAGAGGTCCCCCCCCCCGTCACATGAGAGGTCCCCCCCCCCGTCACATGAGAGGTCCCCCCCCATCACATGAGAGGCCCCCCCCCGTCACATCAGAGGTCTCCCCATCACATCAGAGCCCCCTATTAATGAGAGTTAATCACAAAGTCCTCTCATCCATCTCTGATTCAAGGCGGTCTTGTACTTGTGGTACATATATATTTTTCATACATTTTTAGCTTGCTTATATTGCAGGGTTTTATATATCTGCCCGGACTTCAACCTTATAAAGAAGCTGTCATGATTTTATCGCTGTGACTCCAGTCTGGGGATTGCCCCTTCCAGTGACGGGGAATTTTGGGGAAATAATATGGATTTCTGGCACTTTATTATACAACAGCAACAATAAATATAAAAGCTGCATAAATCTATCACAATGCACCTGCTATAGACTGAAACCAAAGCCTCAGCGCTGCCAGGTGAGCGTTTTACAGCGCCGCTGTGTGCTCTGTGCTTATCATACGCAATAATATTACAGCGCTGAAAAGCCCCTCTCCTACATTGCTGGCACACCTATCCCGCTCCATAGCCAGGCTGAGGGTAAGTTTAGTATTTTCTGAGAATCTCACTTTATCCTCCTCCCCCCTCCTTACAGCGCCGGGGTCCAGAGCAGCAAACGCAGGAGTGTATCTACAGTCTTCAGTGTGTTGGGTGCAGCCATGGAGAGGAGTCTGCTGTGTCTGGTGCTGCTGTTGGCGGTGGGCTTCGCCTTGAAGCAGAAGAGGGAACCCCTGGAGTGGGATTATCGCTCAGAAGGTAAAATCCATAATAATATCATCATACACCCACCTTCTACTCATCACAGAACTTCTACCATAATGTCCCTGAATCTTCCCTGTACCCCCATAACTAATCCTCCCCGTACCCCCAACACTAATCCTCCCCGTACCCCCAACGCTAACCCTCCCCGTACCCCCAACACTAACCCTCCCCGTACCCCCAACGCTAACCCTCCCCGTACCCCCAACGCTAACCCTCCCCGTACCCCCAACGCTAACCCTCCCCCGTACCCCCAACGCTATTCCTCCCCGTACCCCCAACGCTATCCCTCCCCGTACCCCCAACGCTAACCCTCCCCCGTACCCCCCAACGCTAACCCTCCCCCGTACCCCCCAACGCTAACCCTCCCCCGTACCCCCCAACGCTAACCCTCCCCCGTACCCCCAACGCTAACCCTCCCCGTACCCCCAACGCTAACCCTCCCAGTACCCCCAACGCTAACCCTCCCCGTACCCCCAACACTAATCCTCCCCGTACCCCCAACGCTAACCCTCCCCGTACCCCCGACGCTGATTCCTCCCCGTACCCCCGACGCTGATTCCCCCCCCCGTAACCCCAACGCTGTTTAACTTTAATCCTCTCTGTTCCCTAACACTAACCATTCCTGTAACCCCAACACTAACCTTCTTCATAACTCCACTAAAATATTCAGTAATTTCCCCGCCTGCTGAGTATTGGTCACATGATCTCAGTCAATGCAGAGGATTGACTTCTACACACAACCCCACTGATCCCACCCCCGAGGGACCGCCTCTTTCTGCAGCCCCTCCCCTGGGGTGCCATACACAGTACAGATCTCAGATAATTAGTGACAGTCCTGGACCTGGCGCCTTTGCCTTGTCAGCTCTGGTGTGCCCATCCCCCCTGGGTTCCTGTGTTACTAGGCTCTGATGGAAGCAGACTCAGATTAATCTGCCACACCAGGTTCTGGGACAGTGATGCTTAATCTTTACACCGAGTGCCAGCCCTGGAACAAGCATAGATGATATAAGTGGGTGGGGGGGGGAGGGACTGCTTCTATCAGAGCCCAGTCACATGGTGCTTCATTCTGAACAATGTCCTCCATCTTTGTCTCTGCAGCGGAGAAGGTGAATATGCGTGGATGTGCGAATCTCACCAACGTCTTGGACAACTGGAAGTTTGCTATCATGACGCAGTTCCGGAACCTTCTTCTTTATGACCATCACACGGTTCTACCCGACTACGGGAGGTAAGTGTCCTTCTAGCAACGCTCTAGTCGGCTCCTGCAGAATAATCTTTCACGTGACTCCTCTGTCCTTTCCTGGTCATTTCCGGTGTGACGTTTCCACTTTTCCATATTTTTGTGATTGTATGCAATATAGAGATTTCTACACAAACCACCAGGGGGAGCTCTGTATAAGACTCGCCCTCATTCAGCCTCCCTGCTTAACCTCTTCAATACCGGGGCACTTCCCACCCCCCCCCCCCCTCCTGCCCAGGACAATGTTCAGCTTTCAGCACTGTCGCACTTTCAATGACAATTGCGTGGTCATGCAACACTGTACCCAAACTACATTTTTATCATTTTCTTCCCACAAGTAGAACTGCACTGATGAGGTGGCACTGATGGGCAGCACTGATGAGGCGACGCTGATAGGCTGCGCTGATAGGCTGCGCTGATAGGCTGGCACTGATAGGCTGGCACTGATAGGCTGCGCTGATGAGGTGGCACTGATGGGCTGCGCTGATGAGGTGGCACTGATAGGCAACACTGATAGGCTGTGGCGCTGATGAGGTGGCGCTGATGAGGTGGCTGCGCTGATAGGCTGCGCTGATGGGCTGCACTGGTGAGGTGGCACTGATAGGCTGCACTGAAGGGCACTGATGAGGCGGCACTGATTAGGTGCTAGACGTTATAACTTTCACACAAAACATTCAATATACACTTATTTGGATTTTTATTTTTATTTTTTTTACCCAAAGACATGTAGCAGAATTAATTTTGGCCCAAATTTATAAAGACATTTTATTTTATCGGATATGTTTTTTTTAAAACTAAAAGTAGAAAATATCTTTTTCAGAATGTTCGGTTTTATTTAATTTATATCACAAAAAATAAAAAAAAAAACCCAAGTGGTGATGAAATACACCAAAATAAATCTCTATTTGTGTAAAGAAAAAAAAAAAATGATATAAATCGAATTCCTGTACAGTGTTGCATGACCGCGCAATTACCAGTTAAAGCAGCGCAGTGCTGAATAGTAAAATATGCCCCGGTCATGAAGGAGGTAAAACCTTCTGAAGGCCAGGAGGTCAATCTACAGTGGAACCTCGGATTGCGAGTAACGCGCTTAACGCCAACGCGGTGTGCAGTACCGGGTTTGGCCTGAGGGGGGGGGGGGGTGACGGCGCTGATCGGTGCCGTTCGTAAATGCTTGGAAAGACTCGGAAATACTCACAGCTGAGCTGTCTTCGGGCCTTTCCATGTGTTTCCGAGGCTCTTCAGCGCCCCCCACGCCTCTGGCCACATTCGGTATTGCATGCCATAGAAGTCAATGCGGAACAAATTATTTTAGTTTCCATTGACTTCTATGGGGAAACTCGCTTTGATATGCGAGTGCTTTGGATTACAAGCGTTCTCCTGGAACGGATTATACTCGTTATCCGAGGATCCTCTGTAGTTGTATACTGGAATACGCCTTCTGCTGGTAGATTTTTCTGACCCCCCCAGCCTTATTCTCTTCCCCCCCCCAGGATTAAATCCCTCTCCGAAGCCTTGGATGACCTGTACAAGGAGTTCAGCGCCCTGAAGGAACGGCTGGGGGAGCTGACCACCAAGTTCGACACGGTGGAGGCCTTCGTGGACCAGATGAGCGCCGGCCGGCAAATCCAACCCGCGAGGCCTCCCCCGAACCCGGAGAGATCGGGCCAAGTCCCGGGTCTGGAACTATTGCCGGGAATTCTGACCAATCAAGGAACGCCGACACGGAGGGTCAAAAAGGTCCGACCTTCCAACAGCCAATCGTAGAGGCCGAAGGGGGCTTCCAAAAAAAAAACATCTGACTTCATTGGCTGGTACAAGATCTCCCGCACATCTCAGTAAATACATTTGTTTCTTTTTCTCTTGCATACTTTTATTTTTAATACCGGATATTTTGAATTGAGTCGCGTTTCTGGGCTACAATAATAAATGGAGAGATAAAAATGTCGCTGAAAACGCAATAAAATAAAAAGGGCAATTTACTCAAAGAGGTCCGTTTTATTAAAAACAAAAAAATCGCAGGACGCGCATTCTCCTAGCTCAGGGCTCGACAAATCCCGGACGCCAGGTCGGGTGTCCTGGCGACTTGGCTTGTGAGCTGGCGCCATCTGGTGGTGAGCCGTTGGTATTACAAGTTAAACATTACAAGTTAACCACTTCCCGACCTCCTCATGTACATATACGTCAGCAGAATGGCACGGACAGGCACATGTACGTATCTGTACGTCCTCTGCCTAGACGTGGGTGGGGGGTCCGATCGGGACCCCCCCCCGGTACATCCGGAGGTCGGGTCCGGTCGGGGAGCGATCCAGGACGACGGCGCGGCTATTCGTTTATAGCCGCTCCGTCGCGATCGGTCCCCGGAGCTGAAGAACGGGGAGAGCCGCGTGTACACGCGGCTTCCCCGTGCTTCACTGTGGCGGCTGCATCGATCGTGTGATCCCTTTTATAGGGGAGACTCGATCGATGACGTCAGTCCTACAGCCACACCCCCCTACAGTTGTAAACACACACTAGGTGAACCCTAACTCCTACAGCGCCCCCTGTGGTTAACTCCCAAACTGCAACTGTCATTTTCACAATAAACAATGCAATTTAAATGCATTTTTTTCTGTGAAAATGACAACGGTCCCAAAAATGTGTCAAAATTGTCCGAAGTGTCCGCCATAATGTCGCAGTCACAAAAAATAAATCGCTGATCGCCGCCATTAGTAGTAAAAAAAAATAAAAATAATAAAACTATCCCCTATTTTGTAAACGCTATAAATTTTGTGCAAACCAATCAATAAACGCTTATTGCAAATTTTTTTTTTTACCAAAAATATGTAGAAGAATACGTATCGGCCTAAACTGAGGAAAAAAAATAGTTTTTTTTATATATTTTTGGGGGATATTTATTATAGCAAAAACTAAAAAATATTGTTTTTTTTTTCTAAATTGTCGCACTTTTTGTTTATAGCGCAAAAAATAAAAACCGCAGAGGTGATCAAATACCACCAAAAGAAAGCTCTATTTGTGGGAAAAAAAGGACGCCAATTTTGTTTGGGAGCCACGCCGCACGACCGCGCAAATTGCCAGTTAAAGCGACGCAGTGCCGAATCGCACAAACTGCCAGGGTCCTTTAGCTGCCTAAAGGTCCGGGTCTTAAGTGGTTAAGGACCAAAGCCTGTTTTTCAAGTTAAAAACAATTTTTTTTTTTGCTAGAAATTACTTAGAACCCCCAAACATTATAAAAAAAAAATTCTAACACCCTAGAGAATAAAATTAGCGGTCGTTGCAATGCTTTCTGTCGCACCGTATTTGCGCAGCGGTCTTACAAGCGCACTTTTTTTTGGGAAAAAAATTACTTTTTTTTAATATAAAAAAATAAGACAACAGTAAAGTTAGCCAAATTCTTTTTATATCGTGAGAGATAACGTTACGGCGAGTAAATTGATACCCAACACGTCGCGCTTCAAAATTGCGTCCGCTCGTGGAATGGCGACAAACTTTTACCCTTAAAAATCCCCAGAGGCGACGTTTAAAAAAAATTCTACAGGTTGCATGTTTTGAGTTACAGAGGAGGTCTAGGGCGAGAATTCTTGGCATCCAGGAGGCGGGGCCCATGCGTCCTGGATGCCACCAATCGGGTTCCGTAGGGACGCCACCCAAGGAGGTAATGGCTGAATAACCCAAAAACATCAAAATAAATCATTATATTGAATGTATGAACAGCGATCTGTCATTTCCCCAAGTCAGTCCCACCCCCCCCTTCAGTTAGAACACACCCAGGGAACATACTTCACCCCTTCCCCGCCCCCTAGTGTTAACCCCTTCCCAGCCAGTGGCATTTTTATAGTAATCCAATGCATTTCTATAGCACTGATCGCTATAAAAATGACAACGGTCCCAAAAATGTGTCAAAAGTGTCCGCAATGGTGTCGCAGTACCGAAAAAAAAACGCTGATCGCCGCCATTACTAGTAAAAAAAAAATAATAATTAATAAAAATTCGCAATATAAATCCTGCATAATAATAATAATAATTTGCCGCCAGTGATTCCTGCACCTTGTGTGTCGGGAAATACAGAACACTGGGGGTGATAATTTGTATCGATTGGTACTTCCTGTTTACATGAATATTCTTCTAGGAAAACAAAAAGATACATTTTATAATTTTTTTTACTATTTTCACATTTATTGATTTTGTTTAGTTTTATATCAAAATATATCTGTAATAAAACGTGTGTATACTCCGCAGCATTGATATCGTCTCTCATTTTGCGTCATCAGATTTACACAATTTGGCCGCAGCTGATTGGGTGACGAGATTTCCTTCCCGGCGGCGCTCTATGGAAGGGCCCGTTACCTAAGGGTTGCCACCGGTCCGGGATTCACCTGGACAAGTCCAGGTTTTGAGTCATGCGTCCGGGTTTTCAGTCCACCTGAAACCCCGGACACGTTTATCAGACAGGAATGTGGCTCGGGAACAGGGCCTGACAAGATGGTAAGGGGGCGCTATGCCCGCCGCATTAGTATTCTCTTTGGGCAGTGCCAGATCTGTTACAATCCTATAGTGCAGGGCTTGACAAAATCCGGGCGCCCGGTCGGGATTGTGACCTGGCGCCCAGGGAAGCTTAGGCCTGCAGAAGGCCGCAAAGCCGCGTCCTCAATTACCGGCGGGCGCACGCCCGCCAGTAATTGAGGATGCGGCTTTGTGGCCTTCACAGAAGGAAGCTTAGGCCTGCAGAAGGCCGCAAAGCCACGGCCTCAATTACCGGCCGGCCGGTAATTGAGGCCGCGGCTTTGCGGCCTTCTGCAGGCCTAAGCTTCCTTCTGCGATCTGGCGCCATCTTGTGGTGGCCGTTGGCATTACAAGTAACAAAACAGCAGTTCTAATGTGTTTTTCACTGCCATATCCTTCCCTCTAATTAGAACCCCCAAAACATTATATATATTTTTTATTCCAACACCCTAGAGAATAAAATAGCGGTCGTTGCAATACTTTCTGTCACACCGTATTTGCGCAGCGGGGTGAAAACATGTGGTTGTGCCATGTTCTTACCAACCCCAACCTCCTCCCCTTTAGGATGCAGAGGCAGTGGATGGGGGATGTTCACAAGTTGCGGCTGCAATGCTTAGCTTTGTGGCCATGGCAAACAGTGCCCCCCCCAAAATACGCCACTGGGGGGGGGGGGGGGGGGCGGCGTCTTAATTAGCATCATGGGACCCTGGGTAAAGAAATGCTCACTGACGTCACACGTCCAGCCCGGCCTCCCTACAGTTAGAAACACATATGAGGTCACACTTAACCCCTTCAGCGCCCCCCAGTGGTTAACTCCTAAACTGCTATTGTCATTTTTACAGTAAACAATGCATTTTTATAGCACTTTTCGCTGTGAAAATGACAATGGTCCCAAAAATGTGTCAAAATTGTCCGATGTGTCCGCCATAATGTCGCAGTCACGAAAAAAATCGCTGCCATTACTAGTAAAAAAAAAAAAAATTATAAAAATGCCATAAAACTATCCCCTATTTTGTAAACGCTATAAATTTTGCGCTTATTGCGATTTTTTATTTCCAAAAATATGTAGAATACGTATCGGCCTAAACTGAGGGAAAAAAATAATTATATTTTTGGGGGATATTTATTAAAGTAAAAAATATTGAATTTTTTTAAAAAAAATTGTCGCTCTATTTTTGTTTATAGCGCAAAAAATAAAAACCACAGAGGTGATCAAATACCACCAAAAGAAAGCTCTATTTGTGGAAAAAAAGGATGCAGATTTTGTTTGGGAGCCACGTCGCACGACCGCGCAATTGTCAGTTAAAGCGACGCAGTGCCGAATCGCAAAAAAGGGGCCTGGTCCTTTAGCTGCATAATGGTCTGGGTCTTAAGTGGTTAAGGATCTTCATGGCAGGATCACCAGAATTATTCTAATGAAAGCCTCGGACAATTGAAGAGACCATTTGAAATGACATGAGACGGAAGTGATTGGGATTACTTAGACTTTAATACTCGGTCACCGTGGTTACTCGTGCGGCGTGTTCTCCGGCGGGGGGGGGGCGGTCCAGGGCGCCGCGGCCTCAAATTATTTTTGTTGATCACCGAACAGATTCGCCGTCATGCAATGCGCTGCAGATTCTCGTCCACACCAGAGGGGGGCGCTGTGTGTGAAGGTTAGTGCGCCCTCATGTGTTCAGGAAAGAGAATGCGGAGGGGAGGCACGGCTGGGCAGTTCTCTGCTGTAACACTGAATCTGTGTGAAGTTTTGTGACGGAACGCTCTAAGGCCGGTTTGGTTTTTGCACCGCTCCGCACCGGCGTCACCAAATCCATTCCATCAAACAGCGACGGACACCCGTGCACGCCGTTCAGGTGAGGTCCAGAATCCTGATCAGGGGCCGATGTGTCCGGGTCCATAACTTGGCCTTCCTTCAATGTGCTACAATTACCAAGAGTCAGTTCTGAAGAGGGGGAAGGGGGGACATGGGACGGGGCCAGTAGGGTCTCCTCCTCCGATTGGGGTACAATGTCATTTAAAAGGTCCAGGGGACTCCTCTGGGGCGGGGCCGGTAACAGAGCATGCTGGGAAGCTTCACCTTTAGGAGAATGTCCGGTAAGTGCTTCAAACTGGAGTAGGATCTGCGGAAAAGCAAAAAAATATTTAGTGCCATCCCAGTACCCCCAGTGCCATCCCTGTACCCCCAGTGCCATCCCTGTACCCCCAGTGCCATCCCAGTACCCCCAGTGCCATCCCAGTGCCATCCCTGTACCCCCAGTGCCATCCCTGTACCCCCAGTGCCATCCCTGTACCCCCAGTGCCATCCCAGTACCCCCAGTGCCATCCCAGTGCCATCCCTGTACCCCCAGTGCCATCCCAGTGCCATCCCTGTACCCCCAGTGCCATCCCTGTACCCCCAGTGCCATCCCTGTACCCCCAGTGCCATCCCTGTACCCCCAGTGCCATCCCAGTGCCATCCCTGTACCCCCAGTGCCATCCCTGTACCCCCAGTGCCATCCCTGTACCCCCAGAGTCCCCAGTGCCATCCCTGTACCCCCTGTGCCATCCCTGTACCCCCTGTGCCATCCATGTACCCCCTGTGCCATCCCTGTACCCCCTGTGCCATCCCAGTGCCATCCCTGTGCCATCCCTGTACCCCCAGTGCCATCCCTGTACCCCCAGTGCCATCCCTGTACCCCCAGTGCCATCCCTGTACCCCCAGTGCCATCCCAGTGCCATCCCTGTACCCCCAGTGCCATCCCTGTACCCCCAGTGCCATCCCTGTACTCCCAGTGCCATCCCTGTACCCCCAGTGCCATCCCTGTACCCCCAGTGCCATCCCAGTGCCATCCCTGTACCCCCAGTGCCATCCCAGTGCCATCCCTGTACCCCCAGTGCCATCCCTGTACCCCCAGTGCCATCCCTGTACCCCCAGTGCCATCCCTGTACCCCCAGTGCCATCCCTGTACCATCCCAGTGCCATCCCTGTACCCCCTGTGCCATCCCAGTGCCATCCCTGTACCCCTGTGCCATCCCAGTGCCATCCCTGTACCCCCAGTGCCATCCCTGTACCCCCAGTGCCATCCCTGTACCCCCAGTGCCATCCCAGTGCCATCCCTGTACCCCCAGTGCCATCCCTGTACCCCCAGTGCCATCCCTGTACCCCCAGTGCCATCCCAGTACCCCCAGTGCCATCCCTGTACCCCCAGTGCCATCCCTGTACCCCCAGTGCCATCCCTGTGCCATCCCTGTACCCCCAGTGCCATCCCTGTACCCCCAGTGCCATCCCTGTACCCCCAGTGCCATCCCTGTACCCCCAGAGTTCACAGTGCCTTCCAGTGTGATCCCTATACCTTCCATGACTTCCAGTGCGATCCCTGTACTCCCAATGCTTCCAATGTGATCCCTGTACCCTTAATGTCTTCCAGTGTGATCCATATACCACCAGTATTCCCAGTGCCTTCCAGTGTGATCCCTGTACCCGGGGACTCTCTGTATTACTGTCACATGTGGTTGGGAATGGTGGACCCTCATACATATCGCTACCCCTGTATTCCTGTGAGCCCAGCCTCTCACCGCTGGAGCGTGCTCCTCTTCTCCTGTCTCGTAGTGAGACCTGCACTACATAATTACCGGGCACACATTTTTAAAAACGAAGTCACCATCAGCTTACAGCTAAAGCCATACACTGTGCACCCCCCGCCCGGCGCTTACCTGTCTCGTTGGGGCAGCGGGTCACGGCGGTGTCCTCCACGTGCCTCAATGTCTCCTCCCATCCTCTGCTATGATTGGATGCCTGATAGGCGTCCAATCACAGCGCCTGTCGTTTCAGGTAACCGACCCGAGCATATATATCACAAAAATGAGCATACCCCTGCTGATGTATACATCATAAAACCCAGTGTGCCTATTGTATTGTCACTCCTCCAAAACCAGGAGGCCACCACCATAGCCAAAAACTTGCATAAATTTAAGGATTGTATCCCACAGGTGAAGAAAACACAGAATGGAATGCCCTGTGGGATACAATCCTTAATTTTATAACAGACCCGAGCACCTGATTGGCTGAGAGGCGGTTCAGCCAATATTCATTCGCTTTCCTAACACAATGCTGAGTGAACTGCCAGCGCCCAGCATGGTGCCCGCTGTTCACCTTTTTGGGCACCTGATTAGAGCCTAATCAGATGCTTCCAAAAAAACACCCCGCCGCTGTGATTTAAGCTCCCAGCACCTGAATAGGGGGCGGCAGCGGCGACCATAGATAGATTAATGCATTACATGAATCTATCTATGGTGATAGAGAGGTGGCAGGAGAGAGGGGGGGAGGCATCCACACGCCCTTTATGGGCGCACCGCCACTGCTGCCTGTACATGCGACGGTGCATGTGATGTGTTATGCATATTGTCCCTAGAACAGACTGGACATCTAGTCCCGGGGAGTGCGAGTAGTGATGAGGTTATGACTCTGCGATCCCCGACCGGGAACTGGTGGGATCGATGCAGAGGAAGGAGCAGCTTACAGCGGTGAAAGGCTAAGTTGTCACCCTGTGATAGGTTTGTCTTCACCAGGTTTATTAAAAAAAAAAAAAATACACACGGCTTTAGTAAAACTATGAGCATCACCTTTCTGGCTTTGTCCATCACCGGGCCCGGGGGTCCTCCGCTTAGTTTTTGCAGGTTGCATCTCACTACGGCCAACATGTGGTCATGTGACAACAGGTCAGAGGTCATGAGGGAAGCGATGGCACACATGGAGCGCTGCAAGAGAAATACAACCTGGATTATAGATTGACACAACATTTCAAACACACAACATTTCTGTATGGATGAATGAAGCCGCGCAAAGCTACAATCAACTTTAGTGTTTCAACACATCAGAGAACACTTCACACTATCGCCTCTTGAATGTTACGCCCCCTACTGGGGGTGAAATGCGTCTGTAGGTAGTGCTGGTGTGGAGCTTTCTCTGATGTGCTAAAAAGAATAAAATGGATTCACCTATCCAGAACAGCGATGTGCAGCTCCATTCATACACCAATTCATTGTGCTAATGGGGAGGCTCTGATGTGACGCAACCCATGTATAGGGGCGACTCTGATGTCATTGGGGGGGGCATTTGACCTGAAGGCAGAAACCTGACATGATGAGGGGCTTCTAATATAAAGTTAAGCTCTGATGTAATGGGGTGGACCTCTGATTCGATTGAGGGGGGGGGGGGGGCTCTGATATGATGGGAGGGGGACCTCTGATGAGATGGGAAGCCCTCTGATGGGAATGGGGGGGGGGGGGGCCTCTGATGTGAAGGAGGGGGAAGAGACATCTGATGTGAAGGAGGGGGAAGAGACCTCTGATGTGAAGGAGGGGGAAGAGACCTCTGATGTGAAGGAGGGGGGAGAGACATCTGATGTGAAGGAGGGGAAGAGACTACTGATGTGAAGGGGGACCTCTGATGGCATGGGGAGACATCTGATGTGAATGAGGGGGAAGAGACATCTGATGTGAATGAGGGGGAAGAGACATCTGATGTGAATGAGGGGGAAGAGACATCTGATGTGAATGAGGGGGAAGAGACATCTGATGTGAATGAGGGGGAAGAGACATCTGATGTGAATGAGGGGGAAGAGACATCTGATGTGAATGAGGGGGAAAAGACATCTGATGTGAAGGGGGACTTCTGATGTAATGGGAAGGGGTCTCTGATGTGAAGGAGGGGGAGCAAGAGACATCTGATCTGATGGGGGGGGGGGCTCTGATGTTTTTACATTGTAGACCGGGGTGCCTCCAGATTTTGTATAGAAAATCTATCACTTTATGTTTGAGAATTGAGAAATCTTGCCCTGGCTCGGAGGAACAGACGCAGAGAAAGTGGCACCGGCAGCTGGTATACAGTGGCATGACCTCGGACTGGTAGTGAAGTACCAAGTCCTGTATGAACCGATAAATGCAGCCCGCATTCCCCCCCCGACCATCGGGTAACAGGATGCCGGAGTCCCCAGGTGTACTCCTATGATTATATACATAGAGGGGGGATATGGGGGGGGGGGGGGGGGAATTGGGTGACATGAAAGGGGTTCAGCTCCACGTCTTCTCCTCACCAGTTTCACGCAAGCGTTGTCATCTTCCAGCGAGCGATTTAACATCTCAAAGACGACCTCACAGTTCAGGAGAGAGCATCTGAGGGAAGGAGAACAGATCACATGAATGAAAGCACCAATTACAGGTCAATACCACCTTGTAATAAAATGTCAGTTTCTGAGGGTGGTGGGGGGTGGGTGTAGTGTGTTGAACCCCCCCCCATCTCCTTGGTTCTTAACCTGTAGGAGGGGACATTATCTCACCAGTGGAGACCCCGGTAGATTTTCTGTCGGCACCCACACAATATTAACAAACACAAACTTTACGACTGGCTGAGATAAAATAATTTACAAGACAGGCCAGCCGCAGGGACACAGGGGGCCCTCATGACCTTCCATTGCCCCATGAGTTGTCAGTCCGCCCCTGCAGGCCACTTTTATTGGTTCAGACACAACGGGAGAGAGAGAGAATTAGTAAAGTGCAATCACTGTGCAGCGCTACTAATCAGAACGCACGTCCTGCGATGTAAATCGGTAAACATGGCCGACCCCCGATTTATACATTTAAAAATGCGAAATTAGAAAAAAATAATGTTTTTTTAGACTGATCACATCTCCATCTTATACTCGTGTGGTTTATGTGGAAGCTGTAGAACGGGAAAGTCCGCCCTCTGCACATTTGCGTCCATGATGGGTGACCGAGCCGTCAAACACACTCAAGATCGGTGGCTGGTGAGACTGGCTCCCAATCATGTGACAGCCAATCACAGGGGGCAGTGGTGGGGGGGATGGACACGGACACATGAATGGATCACCCCGGAGAGAGCAGGGGTGGGGGGGCTGACAGTGCTACAGGGGGGAACAATAAGGCAGCACAGCCATTCCTCCTGCTTGGTGCCCAGGCCCCCCTTTTGAGCGGATGAGGCCCGACCCAGGAGGGATTAGCAGCATCAGTCCTCCCGACGGTGGTCAGCTGAAGGACCCTCTCTAAAGCGACAACACGGCTGAGCTAGAAGGGGTTAAAGATGTACAGATCTATAAAAAAAATAAAAAAAAGACAGGTTCCCTTTATTTCTCTGTGCAGCGACTTTAACCTTGACTGTAGTGTGTGTGCGGATTTCCTGTCAAGATGTATCTGTCAGGAGGAGCTCCGTCCCGCCAGGGTCACCCACTCACCCCCTGATGAAGTGCTGCACCTCGTCTTGTGTCAGGAACGTTCTGTCCCCTCGGGTCACCGTCAGAACCAGCTGAGCCTCCTGTAGACAATCGCCGGGGTGAGACGGCTCCACTCTGTGCAGGGAGAGGAGAGAGAGGGGGTCAGTCTGATCGATGCGGCATCACTGGTACATACCCTACAGACTGAGGGGGTGGGGGAGGGGAAGAGAGGGGGGTACATACTGACCTTTTATCAGCATGCCAAGTACAAATGTCAAGTCTGAAAAAAATGCCACCAGCGGCCTTACTATGAGAAGGAACTGCTACTCTTAGAGGTATATATATATATATATATATATATATATATATATATATATATATATATATATATATATATATATATATATATATATATATATATATATATATATATATATATATATATATATATATATATAGTGTTGCACCAATACCACTTTTTAAGGCCGGGTACAAGTACAGTCGTTTTTTATTTTCAATTTTTTACAATTTTATTATTATTTACAATTTTTTTATTAATTTTACATTTTTTTTTTTTTACAATTATTAATTTACATTTTTTTTTTTTTTTTTTTACAATTATTAATTTACAATTTTTTTATTATTAATTTACAATTTTATTTTTTTATTATTATTTGTATTCTTGTTATTATTTTTTTATGTGATGTGACAGTGGACTGCGTCAGTTTATTTTCTATTTTATTTATTTTTTTACAATTACATTTTTTTAGTATTATTTACGCTGCTCTTTTATCAGAATCCCAAGTACAAATGTCAAGTCTGGGGAAAAAAATGCCACCAGGGGCCTTACAATGGGAAGGAACTGCTACTCTTATATAGACTAATTATATATAGAATTTGCACTGATACCACTTTTTTTAAGGCCGAGTACAAGTACCGATACACACAACCCCCCCCCCCCCACCCCACCCCCAAGTACTCGCCGATACCGATATTATTATTATTTTTTTTATGTCAGTGGACTGCGTCAGTTTTTTATTTTCAATTTTTTACAATTTTATTATTATTTACTATTTTTTTTATTATTATTTACAATTATTATTTAAAAAATTGTTTTTATTAATTTATAATTTTTTTTTTATTATTATTTGTATTCTTGTTATTTTTTTTTTATGTGATGTGACAGAAAATAAATAAACTGAAGCAGTCCACTGTCACATCACATAAAAAAAAAAAATAATAAGAATACAAATAATAATAAAAAAATTAAATTGTAAATAATAATTGTAAATAAAAAAAAATTGTAAATTAATAATAAAAAAAATTATAAATAATAATAAAGTTGTAAAAAATTGAAAATAAAAAACTGACACAGTCCACTGTTGCATGACATTAAAAAAATATATATATCAGTATCGGTGAGTACTTGGGAGGGGGGGGTTTGGGTGGGTGGGTATCGGTACTTGTACTCGGCCTTAAAAAGTGGTATCAGTGTAAAATTCTATATATAATAAGTCTATATAAGAGTAGCAGTTCCTTCTCATTGTAAGGCCCCTGGTGGCATTTTTTTTCAGACTTGACATTTGTACTTGGCCTTCTGATAAAAGAGCAGTGTAAATAATACTAAAAAAATAAAATTGTAAAAAAATAAATAAAATAGAAAATAAACTGACTCAGTCCACTATTTTAATTTATTTTTTTACAATTTTTTATTTTTTTTTGTATTATTTACACTGCTCTTTTGTCATCAGAATGCCAAGTACAAATGTCAAGTCTGAAAAAAAAATGCCACCAGGGGCCTTACAATGAGAAGGAACTGCTACTCTTATATAGACTTATTATTAATTTACAATTTTATTATTTTTTACAATTATTATTTACAATTTTTTTATTAATTTACATTTTTTTTTTTATTATTATTTGTATTCTTTTATGTGATGTGACAGTGGACTGCGTCAGTTTATTTATTTTCTATTTTATTTATTTTTTTACGATTTTTTATTTTTTACAATTTTATTTACAATTTTTTTTTTATTCTTGTTATTTCATTTTTAATTTTTTTTTAACAATACTTTCTTGGCTTGGGGGGCAGACACCACCGGACATCTCCAGCCTCAGGAGCACCTCCATCGGCCGTAGTTTGCCATCAGCGGCGGTGACGGGGACGCTGCAGATATGGATTTAACTAGATATTTACTTTATAAGCGGTTATAACATTTTAATAAAGCTGCCTATCGCCGCACTACGTGGCGCTTCGCTTTCTTTACTGGGTTCACACACACAGGAGCGTGTAAATTAGGTAAATTGCATGCGATTCTTAGCACTGCGATTCGAGCTTATTCATTTTGTATGGACGCAAATCGCTTCAAATCGCGGTTTTAACCCTTTCTCGGCTGCTAGAGGGAGTTAAAAGCGCCCTGCTAGCGGGCAAAAAAAGCCGCAAGTTCCGCCCATAGCGACGGCGGTAAAAATAGCGGCGTTTTACCACCGACGCTATGGGCGGCTCAGTGTGAAAAAAAGAGTCTAAATGTCACTTTACCTGTCGGCGGTGTCCGCCCCCTCTCTGTTGCTGCTCCGGGATTGGCAGTCACTGCCGGTTTTGCTGGCGGCGTCGGAGGAGAGACTGCGGGAGGACTTGTCCTGGGCGGAGTCCTGTGAGCTGTGGCCGCTGTCGCTGTCGTCCCAGCCCCCGCCGGGCACCCCCGAGCGGTGACAACCTGCAAGATGTGAAAAAAAATCGAATACACCCATTGGCTACATCACGCTGGTCCGGTGAATGCTGCAATCGTCTGATTGGCTGTTCTGGACCAGACCAGTGAATGGTTTGGTTGTCTCCGGGGGCTGTAGGGTGATCGGCGATTTCTTCACATTCCGCTCTGCCATAAAACGCAAATAAAAAAAACCATGAAGGGTTGATCACCTCGGTTGCGGCGGGATCCTTTGGATTCAGGATTTTCGGCAGGAGGTCGCCCAACACCCGGCGGCACCACCACAGGTTTGTATGAGTGATCGGCCTGGTCACCGGGGGAGGGAGACTGAGCGGCGGCTCCAACCACCGCCTGGGTCACCGCCACCGCCGCCCGCTGCAAACCGCTGAGCAGAGCTTCCCCGGTCCTTCCTGAATACACAAGAACATTGAATTATATTACATGACCCCCCCGCCATCTCCATACACATATGACTGTGCCCCCCCCCCCCCGTGTACAAAGCCAGCATAGAATGCAAACTTTCAGCTGTCAGTAAATAGAATACAGATTCTCAAGCTGTCAGTAAATAGAATACAGATTCTCGGGCTGTCAGTAAATAATTAATATAGAATACAGATTCTCGGGCTGCCAGTAAATAGAATACAGATTCTCGGGCTGTCAGTAAATAATTAATATAGAATACAGATTCTCGGGCTGCCAGTAAATAGAATACAGATTCTCGGGCTGTCAGTAAATAGAATACAGATTCTCGGGCTGCCAGTAAATAATTAATATAGAATACAGATTCTCAAGCTGTCAGTAAATAGAATACAGATTCTCGGGCTGTCAGTAAATAATTTATATAGAATACAGATTCTCGGGCTGTCAGTAAATAATTTATATAGAATACAGATTCTCGGGCTGCCAGTAAATAGAATACAGATTCTCGGGCTGTCAGTAAATAGAATACAGATTCTCGGGCTGTCAGTAAATGGAATATATAGAATACAGATTCTCGGGCTGTCAGTAAATAATTTATATAGAATACAGATTCTCGGGCTGTCAGTAAATAATTTATATAGAATACAGATTCTCGGGCTGTCAGTAAATAATTTATATAGAATACAGATTCTCGGGCTGTCAGTAAATAATTTATATAGAATACAGATTCTCGGGCTGTCAGTAAATAGAATACAGATTCTCGGGCTGTCAGTAAATGGATTACATGGAATACAGATTCTCAGGCTGTCAGTAAATGGAATACAGATTCTCGGGCTGTCAGTAAATGCATTACACGGAATACAGATTCTCGGGCTGTCAGTAAATGGATTACATAGAATACAGATTCTCGGGCTGTCAGTAAATAGAATACAGATTCTCGGGCTGTCAGTAAATAGAATACAGATTCTCGGGCTGTCAGTAAATAGAATACAGATTCTCGGGCTGTCAGTAAATAGAATACAGATTCTCGGGCTGTCAGTAAATAGAATACAGATTCTCGGGCTGTCAGTAAATAGAATACAGATTCTCGGGCTGTCAGTAAATAGAATACAGATTCTCAGGCTGTCAGTAAATAGAAAACAGATTCTCGGGCTGTCAGTAAATACAGGAGAGGAACAATGTAATTTACCTGAAGCGGGTTTCTCCTGGGAATACCCAAACCCTTGCAGAGTGTGGGGGGGACACACCTGGGACCCCATTCCTGGAAATGAGAAATTTGGGGTCAGTGACATTTTTCATAGAGGCCGCCTCCTTTCCAGGCTGGAGGACGTTCCGCAGGATCTAGCCCCTCCCCCCACAGCCGGACCGTCAGGAACCCCTAGAGCCCCCTGAATCCTGGCTGAGAAGAACTTTCTCAGAAGATAGAATAGACGGGTACACTTTGGGGGTTCCTCTGGGTTACCTGTTGGGGGTTTCTCCTTCGCAGGCGGCGCGGCGCCGCTCGGCGGAGACACGTCGGTGAACAAACTGCCGACAAGTTCCTGAAGAAGAGAAAAAGCAGCACATGAACATCGACATTGTACTGGAGAGGGGGGAGGGGCGAAACTGCAAGTCGCACGAGGCAAGCCGCTGACCGTTACAGTATCTCACAAAAGTAAGTACACCCCTCACATCTTTTCATGTGACAACACTGAAGAAATGACAGAGTTAGGTAGATTCAGGTAGAGTTAGGCCGGCTTATCAGTAGATAAGCCGACCTAACTCAGAATCTACGCCGACTTATGTATAAGCGTATGCTCAAACAGAGATACGCTTAAACAAAGCTAAGATTGCAATATTTCGGATGGCCGCTAGGTGGCGCTTCCATTGCGGCCGGCGTAGATTATGTAAATGAGCTTGTACGCCGATTCACGAACATACGCCCGGCTGCCGCAGTCGAATTACGTCGTTTCCGTAAGGCCTTAGGCGGCCTAAAGTTATTCCACCTATGAGGTGGAATAACAATGTTAAAGTATGGCCGCCGTTCCCGCCGCGAGATTCAAATTTGTTACGTCGTTTGCGCAAGTCGTCCGCGAATCGGGATTTACGTCGTTTACGTCCACGTCGAAATCAATAGGCCCGTGCGGCGTACTTAGCCGCAAAGCGCACTGGGAAATGTAGGCGCCTGGCGCATGCGCAGTAACTAAAAAAAAAACTTCAAAAAACGCGAGGTCAAGCCTCATTACCATAAAACACGCCCCCCTCCAAGTCATTTGAATTAGGCGCCCTTACGCCCGCCGCATTTACACTACGCCGCCCTAAGTAAGGAGGTAAGTGCCTTGAGAATCGTGTACTTTCCTCTCTTACTTAAGGCGGCGTAGTGTAAACACGCTAGGCTACGCCACCGCAAAATAGCGCGCACCTACCTATTTGCATCTCCAATGTTGTGTAGCGAGTGACACTTCCCCACATTCTCTGCACCCCCGGGGGGGAACCTCTGGCACGGACTCACCTGAGCTGAAGATCGGACTCTCTGGTACAGGCTGATGCCATGGAGGGGGTCCGGAGGCCCGCTGACGGCTACAATATAAAGAACACAGCATACCAGACATTGTACATCACAGCCTGTCCAGCTACACAAGCCCCTCCCACAGGTATCACATGACCACACGCCTGGGCTTCTAGTCACATGACCCTCCACAGAGGGAGGAGGGGAGTACAGAGTCGAGACCTGCCGAGGAGGAGGGGCCACACAGGAGACGGTAATGATGCTTGCTGGCCCCTCCCCCTCGGCACATCACATCTCATTACCAGGGGAAAATGCTGCTCCAAGCTCCTCCCTATTACCAGTCATGTGACTAAAGCCTAGGCAGACAGTGATTATGATCGCAACTTGTAAATTCATAAATCCGAAAATAAGAAAGAAAATCTGAAGAAAATGAGCACCAATCAGGCTGCATTGATGGGCACCGAAGGTGGAAAATGGGCACTAATCAGGCTGCACTGATGGGCACTAATGAGGCTGCATTGATGGGCACCGAAGGTGGAAAATGGGCACTAATCATGCTGCACTGATGGGCACCAATGAGGCTGCATTGATGGGCACCGAAGGTGGAAATTGGGCACAAATCAGGCTGCATTGATGGGCACCGAAGGTGGAAAATGGGCACTAATCATGTTGCACTGATGGGCACTAATGAGGCTGCATTGATGGGCACCGAAGGTGGAAAATGGGCACCAATCAGGCTGCACTGATGGCCACCAATCAGGCTGCACTGATGGCCACCAATGAGGCGGAAAATGGGCACTAATCAGGCTGCATTGATGAGCACCAATCAGGCTGCATTGATGGGCACTAATCAGGCTGCATTGATGGAAACCGACCCTTATTTTGCTTCAAAGTTCTTTATTTAAAAAATATAGGGCTAGATTCAGATAGCCCGCCGTAAGTTTGTGCGGGCGTAGCGTATCTCAGATCCGCTACGCGCCGTAATTTAGTGAGGCTGGGGCTGGATTCACAAAGAACCTGCGCCCTAAGTTACGGCGGCGTAGCGTACATCTGCCGGCGTAAGCGCGCCGAATTCAAATTCTGAAGAGGTGGGCGTGTTTTATGTAAACCCCACGTAAATGACGTTTCTCACGAACGGCGCATGCTCCTAATCACGTCGCAAATAGTCAATGCTTTCGACATGGACGTAATTTACGCAAAGTCCTATTCGCGAACGACTTGCCCAAACGACGCTAAATTTGCCGCTGGCCCGACGTCCACACTTAACATTGCGTACGCCTCATAGAAGCAGGAGTAACGTAGGAAAAAGCCTTACGCAAACGACGTAAAAAAAAATCCGCCGGGCGCGCGTACGTTTCTGAATCGGCGTATCCAGCTCATCTGCATATTCTACGCCGAAATCGCCGGAAGCGTCACCTAGCGGCCAGCGTAAATATTGCACCCTAAGAGACGACCGCATAGGAGACTTGCGCCGCTCGTATGTTAGCCTAATTTAAGCGTATATGGTTTCCAGAATACGCCTAAATTTACGACTGATCGCTTTTCCCTGAAACTTGCGTCTTACAATGAAGGTGCGCGTTATGCGCTGATAAATACGGTAACTAATAACGACGATTACATTCTAGGTATTGGAATTTCCGTTCTAATTGGCGGTTCGTGAAACGTACGGCCGTACCTGCAGCCTCCTGGATGTACGCCGCATTGCGCCGGAGATCGTGGAGGAAAAGGTCGGTGCTGTGAGCGCAGAGATACAGGAGGATCTTCAGCACCTGAGGAGACACACAGAGTTCAGGAAGAGTCTAAGCAGCTCCCAGTCCCCTCCCCCCTCCAGAGGTAAACCCACCTTTAACTTCACGCGGCAGGAGTTGTTCTGTAGGCGGTTCAGCAGGTATTCCAGGAGGCACTGCCCGCTGCCAGGGGAGTCGCGGGACATTCCTGGGGGGGGGCGGGGTTAGGGAAACCAAAACAAAGAGATTCCTTTCAGATCTTTTTACTTCTCACCGACATTCAAGCCCTAAAAAAGGGGGGAGGGGCTGTGACCTGAAACGCGTTGCTTATTTTTTTGCTACTCCAGTATTTTCTTCTATCACCTTGTTTCTGGTGAACCTTGAACCCCTTTGCTCCTCCCATGAACTTCCTGATTTAAGCCGTGTCTCTGCACTTCCTGTTTGCCAGATTATTGTGCTCCCAACTTGCAACCACTTGTTACCGACCCTTAGCTTGTTTACTGACTATGCTTCTGCTTGATCCCAACTTGCAATCACTTGTTACTGACCCATTGGCTTGTTTACTGACTACTCTTCTGCTTGATCCCAACCTGCAACCACTTGTTACTGACCTTTAGCTTGTTTACTGACTACTCTTTTGCTTGATCCCGACTTGCAACCACTTGTTACCGACCCTTAGCTTGTTTACTGACTATGCTTCTGCTTGATCCCAACTTGCAATCACTTGTTACTGACCCATTGGCTTGTTTACTGACTACTCTTCTGCTTGATCCCAACCTGCAACCACTTGTTACCGACCTTTAGCTTGTTTACTGACTCTGCTTCTTGTTGATCACGGACTATGCTTTTGCTTGATCCCGACTTGCAACCACTTGTTACCGACCTTTAGCTTGTTTACTGACTACTCTTCTGCTTGATCCCAACCTGCAACCACTTGTTACTGACCTTTAGCTTGTTTACTGACTACTCTTTTGCTTGATCCCGACTTGCAACCACTTGTTACTGACCCTTAGCTTGTTTACTGACTACTCTTCTGCTTGATCCCAACCTGCAACCACTTGTTACCGACCCTTAGCTTGTTTACTGACTATGCTTCTGCTTGATCCCAACTTGCAATCACTTGTTACTGACCCATTGGCTTGTTTACTGACTACTCTTCTGCTTGATCCCAACCTGCAACCACTTGTTACTGACCCTTAGCTTGTTTACTGACTACTCTTCTGCTTGATCCCAACCTGCAACCACTTGTTACTGACCCTTAGCTTGTTTACTGACTACTCTTCTGCTTGATCCCAACTTGCAATTACTTGTTACTGACCTTTAGCTTGTTTACTGACTACTCTTCTGCTTGATCCCAACCTGCAACCACTTGTTACCGACCTTTAGCTTGTTTACTGACTATGCTTCTGCTTGATCCCAACTTGCAATCACTTGTTACTGACCCTTAGCTTGTTTACTGACTACTCTTCTGCTTGATTTCTTTAGGGGAGGAGCCTGCATTTGTCTGGTCAGTGGCAGGGAGGCACAAGGAGCTCCCGTTCATGTGCCCCCCGTAGGTGTGGCACGATGGTGGTCATGCCACCCACAGGGGTCACTGTGGGTGTAGAACCACAATGAGTTTCACTGGTGATGTCACTTTGCTATGCTTGGGGCTTCTTGGACCCCAACTGAGGCCAAATACAGAGCTTTCATATTTTTACTGCCCCCTCCCCCACACTGACTCTGTACTGCTGTGTCCCCCAATAAGAAACACCTGAACCCCGATCTTCAGATCCCTATCAGATCCCTCCACAAAGGAAAGGATACGGGCAATCTCTTCATACAGGTACCCCGGGCAGGGGGTGTCGTCATCGGAGGTCCCCTTCAGCAGCACAGGAAGCTGGGAATAGAAGAGATCATAGAGTATTAGAGGAATGATAGGACCGGAACCCCAGAACCGGACTAGACCTCCTGGACCGTATCACTGGGGAGATGTTCCCTTATTCCTGCCATGCAGCCAGTGACCCCCCCCCTATACTGTGTGCAACACCAGAATCCTGGTGGAGGATGGAGATGTCTGCAGGTGACAGGTACACTGAACATTTAGAGGAACCCCCCCCCCCCCCCCTGGCAGCAATACACCCCGATATGTGGGAGAACGGAGCGCCCCCCAGAGCTGTACCCCAAGATGTGTAGATTGAGGAAAGAACGATACATTGTATCTGAAGACAAGGCTGAGAATAATCATGAAATGCTTCAATCAGACAGGAAGGGCCAGTGTTGGGGGGCAGTGTTCGGGGGGGGGGGGTCAGAGTGGAGGGGAGCAGGACCGCAGATCAGTGTTGGGGGGCAGTGTTCGTTTAGGGGGCAGAGTTGAGGGGACCAGTGTTAGTGTCAGTGTTGGGGGGGGGGTCAGTATTTTTGGGTTCAGTGTCAGTGCTGGGGGGGGGGGGGCAGTGATGAGGGGTGACATTGTTGAAAGGATCAGTATTCTGGGGGGGGGGGGGGCATTGTTGGGGGGGTCATTATTTTTGGGTTCAGTGTCAGTGCTGGGGGGGGGTGACATTGTTGAAGGGATCAGTATTCTGGGGGGGTCATTGTTGAAGGGATGTGTTTTGGGGGAGGGGATTAGTGTTAGGCACAGATAGTATTGGGGGGATGTCAGTGTTGGGGAGAGGATCAGTGCTAGTATCAGTGTTGGGGGGGAGGGTTAGGGATCAGTGCTGGGGGGAGGGTTCAGTGTTGGGGGCATTTAGTGTTGGGGAGGGTCAGTGCTAGTATCAGTGTTGGGGGGGCAGTGTTTTTTAGGGATCAGTGCTGGGGGAAGGGTTCAGTGTTGGGGGGCATTTAGTGTTGGGGGGGTGTCAGTGTAAGTATCAGTGTTGGGGGCAGGGGCAGTGTTAAGGGGGGTCATTGTTGAACGGATCAGTGTTCTGGGGTGGGGGGGGGGTCAGTGTTGGGAAAGTGATCAGTGCTGGGGGGTGGGGTCAGTGTTTTGGGGATCAGTGATAGTGTCAGTGCTAGGGGGGGTCAGTGTTGAAAGGATCAGTGTTGTGGGGGAAGTCAGTGTTGGGGGCAGTTAGTGTTGGGGGGGTGGGTCAGTGTTGAGAGGGGTCATCTTTGAAGGGATCAGTGTTGTGTGTGGGGGGGGGGGTCAGTGTTGGGGGCAACTAGTGTTGGGGGGGTGGGTCAGTGTTGGGGGGATCAGCGTTAGGGCAGTTAGTGTTGGGGGGGGTCAGTGTTGAGGGGGGTAATCGCTGAAGGGATCAGTGTTGTGTGTGTGTGTGTGGGGGGGTCAGTGTTAGTGTCAGGGGGATCAGTGTTGGGGGCATTAAGTGTTGTGGGGGGGGTCAGTGTTGAGAGGGGTCATCTTTGAAGGGATCAGTGTTGTGTGTGTGGGGGGGGGGGGTCAGTGTTGGGGGCAACTAGTGTTGGGGGGGGGGGTCAGTGTTGGGGGGATCAGCGTTAGGGCAGTTAGTGTTGGGGGGGAATCAGAGTTGGGGGCATTTAGGGTTGGGGGGGTCAGTGTGTCAGTGTTGGGGGCAGGGTCAGTGTTGAGGGGAGTAGTGTTCGTTGGGGGGGGGGTCAGTGTTCGTGTCAGGGCAGTTAGTGTTGGGAGATCTGTGTTGCGGGCATTAAGTGTTGGGGGGGGGGTCAGTGTTGAGGGGGGTAATCGCTGAAGGGATCAGTGTTGTGTGTGGGGGGGGGGGGGGTCAGTGTTAGTGTCAGGGGGATCAGTGTTGGGGGCATTAAGTGTTGTGGGGGGGGTCAGTGTTGAGAGGGGTCATCTTTGAAGGGATCAGTGTTGTGTGTAGGAGGGGGGGGTCAGTGTTGGGGGCAATTAGTGTTGGGAGGATCAGCGTTAGGGCAGTTAGTGTTGGGGGGGAATCAGAGTAGGGGCATTTAGGGTTGGGGGGGTCAGTGTGTCAGTGTTGAGGTCAGGGTTGAGGGGATCAGTGTTCGTGTCAGGGCAGTTAGTGTTGGGAGATCTGTGTTGGGGGCATTAAGTGTTGGGGGGGTCAGTGTTGAGGGGGGTAATCGCTGAAGAGGTCAGTGTTGTGTGTGTGTGTGGAGGGGGGTCAGTGTCAGGGGGATCAGTGTGTCATCATAGGGGTCAGGGCAGTTAGTGCTGGGGGGGTCAGTGTTGGGGGGGGGTCAGTATGGGGGGGGGGTCAGTGTTGGGGCTCCTTTTCACATGCAGTAAGGACTGCCAAGCCCCTGAAAAGACCCCCCCCCCCCGTGCCGCATCATGCGGGGGTTAGCGGATGTGATCAGAGGGTATGATTGGGATTGGGGAGGGGAAATCGGGATCTCTGGCGGGAATGTGATCCGGTTGGTCCTGGCGGTTCCCTGGCCCGAGTCATCGGGGAAAAATGAGGAAATTCTGGCTCCTCTTCATTCATAACACAGGAGGGGGAGGGGCTCCTGTCACCATGACAACCACTCCCTTCAGGTGTCACCAGGACAGGAAGTGAGGGGGAAATCCCTCATTGGGGGTCACAGGCAAGAAATGTAAGTGTGACAGATATTTAACCCTTCACAGACACTGGGGGGTAGGTGGGGCTCTAATAGGCTGGTGAGGGGCCCTGAGGTATGGAGGGCCCCACTGATCACTCTTCATATCTGTGGGACCCCCATACTGAGTACTCAGCTTCCCGCACCCCCCGAATGCGCCCCGGTACCTGGTGAAGGAATGCCAGCCGGTCCAACACAGCCATCCTCCTCCCCTGACAGACTGTGGCCTCTCTGACAGGGCCAGCCACTGCCCACCAATCACAGTACAGTCTCCTCCCTCCACCAGCCAATCAGCACTCTCAATTAAGTTCCTCGTCCCTCCAGCCAATCACCTTGTTGGTATTTCTTCCCTCCAGCCAATCACCGCGCTCATTTTTGCACCCTCAACCAATCGAGACTTTGTTTTCCCACTCGCTGGTTTCTCCTCCCTGATGGGCGTAGTTATTGGCAGCCGACCAATCAGGACGTGGTTGGCTGCTTTTCCCGCACTGTTTGGCAATATGGCGGCGCGCTTAGAAGAGTGATGTCCGGGAAGGTGGTGACTCCGGGGAGGGTCGGGGGTCTGACCGGGCTGATGGCGGAATGCGGGGCTCAGGTGAGAGAGGGGGGAGGGGCCTTGACCTACAACAAGTATGCAGCCAGTGAAGTCCGATCTCCTCTCCGGTGTAATCCAGGCAGTAAAGTCAGCATGACCCTGAACATCACTTTCCTTTCATTGTTACATGATTGGCGAGACATCAGTCCACCCTGTGTGCATCTATGTCACCCCCATATACCATATCCCTGTACATTCTTCCACATCCTCACCGCTCTAACAGTAAAGAATCTCGTCCAGTCCAGTCTTTTTCATTATGTGTCAATCTGTATTTGTTGCTAGAATATTACTGAGAACCCCCAAACATTACACAGCCCCCACGCCTCTGGACCCCTTTACATTACACAGCCCCCGCACCTCTGGACCCCTTTACATTACACAGCCCCCGCGCCTCTGGGCCCCTTTACATTACACAGCACCCTGCACCTCTGGACCCCTTTACATTACACAGCCCCCGCGCCTTCGGGACCCCTTTACATTACACAGCACCCTGCACCTCTGGACCCCTTTACATTGCACAGCCCCCGCCCCTCTGGACCACCCAATACATTACACAGCCCCCGCACCTCTGGACCCCTTTACATTACACAGCCCCCTCTCCCCCTTTACATTACACAGCCCCGCGCCTCCGGGTCCCTTTACATTACACAGCCCCCTCGCCTCTGGACCCCTTTACATTACACAGCCCCCGCGCCTCTGGACCCCTTTACATTACACAGCCCCCGCGCCTCTGGACCCCTTTACATTACACAGCCCCCGCGCCTCTGGACCCCTTTACATTACACAGCCCCCTCTCCCCCTTTACATTATACAGCCCCCGCGCCTCTGGTCCCCCTTTACATTACACAGCCCCCTGCGCCTCTGGGCCCCTTTACATTACACAGCCCCCGTGCCTCTGAACCCCTTTACATTACACAGCCCCCTGCCCCCCTTTACATTACACAGCCCCCTGCCCCTCTGGACCCCTTTACATTAAACAGCCCCCGTACCTCTGGACCACCCAATACATTACACAACCTCCCCACCTCTGGACCCTTTTACATTACACAGCCCCCCCCACCATAATGTGTCTCTCACAGTATATTTTTGCTGGCCTGTTTGCTCTCTTACATTTCTTATTACATTCCTTGTAGAATTGGAATGCCAACAATGACCCCTCTGCTTTTATATGTATTTTTTTAAAGGACAGTTTTTTCTTCTCTTTAAGGCGCCTTTTTTCTGCTCATATTCAGCCATCCGGGGTTTTGGATTTATTTTGTTGCCCATTGGCTGATGCCCATAATTAATCTCTTCTTAAAGCCCTCCCACGTTTCGTGTCTGGAATTTCCTCACATTTGATATTTTGTCCATGATGTATTGTATATTATATTATAGTTCCTCCTTACACTGGATCTGCAATCTGTACAAATAAATCCCGGGCATGTCCCCCGAATACATGACATCATTCACACAGAGCTCCTCCCCTGCTTAGGCGGAGATGATGTCATCAATCTGCTGCAGGCAGGAAGAAGCATCTCCCCTCCCCCAGTGATCAGACTGTACATTATAACTTTGTAGAAGACAGGAGTCTCAGGCCCAGATTCTGAAAGGACTTACGACGGCGCAGCGCCATGTACGCCGTCGTAAGTCCTAATCCGAGCCGTCGTATCTCTGAGCCGGATTCTTAGAATCAGTTACGCATAGATATCCATTAGATCCGACAGGCGTAAGTCTCTTACGCCGTCGGATCTTAAATGCATTTTTTTGACCGCTAGGTGGCGCTTCCGTTGAATTCCGCGTTGAGTATGCAAATCAGCTAGATACGCGAATTCCCGAATGTACGCATGGCCGACGCAGTGAAGTTACGACGTTTACGTTAGGCTTTTCCCGGCGTATAGCTGCCGCTGCTATATGAGACGCAGCCAATGTTAAGTATGGCCGTCGTTCCCGCGTCGAAATTTGAAAAAGTTACGTCGTTTGCGTAAGTCATCCGTGAATGGGGCTGGACGCCATTTACGTTCACGTCGAAACCAATGACGTCCTTGCGGCGTACTTTGGTGCAATGCACACTGGGAAATTCCACGGACGGCGCCGTTCCGCAAAAACGTCAATCACGTTGGGTCACAGTAGTTTTACATAAAACACGCCCCCCCCTGATCCAAATTTGAATTAGGCGCGCTTACGCCGGCCGATTTACGCTACGCCGCCACAACTTACGGAGCAAGTGCTTTGAGAATACGGCACTTGCCCGTGTAAATTGCAGAGGCGTAACGTAAATCGGATACGTTACGCCCGCACAATTTTACGCGGCTCTACGTGAATCCGGGCCTCAGTCTCCTCTGCTCACATTCAGGAAATAATTAACATATTTAATTTGTTTTCCCCTCCAGGCGGCAGCCTATGGGAAGTGTGTGGCCAGCGGAGTCACCGGGAAGGTGGAGCTACAGAGAGGAGCGTGTGAAAAGGAGTTCGAAGAGTTAAAGCGATGCATCACCAAAGCTGTGAGTTCGATGCCAAAATCGAATTGGGGGGGGGGGGGGCTGGGCGGGTACAGAACGGGGGGGAGGGGAGGGTACAGAACGGGGGGGGGGGATTCCGTTTTTAAAAGCAGCATATAATCCACAAGCAGCGAGCTCGTATTCCGGCATCACTTCCGGTGTGCCTGTCCATCCATCCCGACGCGTATCGTCGCGATCACGTGATTTCATCAGCTGATTGGTAATGAACGTCGGCTGTCTTTTTTTTTTTTACTGAAAGAGCCCTTTAACCACTTAAGCCCCGGACCAATATGCAGCCTAAAGACCCAAGGTGTTTTTACAGTTCGGGACTGCGTCGCTTTAACAGACAATTGCGCGGTCGTGCGACGTGGCTCCCAAACAAAATTGGCGTCCTTTTTTTACCACAATAGAGCTTTCTTTTGGTGGTATTTGATCACATCTGCGGTTTTTAGTTTTTGCGCTATAAACAAAAATAGAGCGACAATTTTGAAAAAAAAGCAATATTTTTTACTTTTTGCTATAATAAATATCCCCCAAAAACATATATAAAAACATTTTTTTTCCTCAGTTTAGGCCGATACGTATTCTTCTACCTATTTTTAGTAAAAAAAATCGCAATAAGCGTTTATCGATTGGTTTGCGCAAAATTTATAGTGTTTACAAAATAGGGGATAGTTTTATTGCATTTTTATTATTTTTTTTTTTTTTACTACTAATGGCGGCGATCAGCAATTTTTTTCGTGACTGCGACATTATGGCGGACACTTCGGACAATTTTGACACATTTTTGGGACAATTGTCATTTTCACAGCAAAAAATGCATTTAAATTGCATTCTTTATTGTGAAAATGACAGTTGCAGTTTGGGAGTTAACCACAGGTGGCGCTGTAGGAGTTAGGGTGCACCTAGTATGTGTTTACAACTGTTTGGGGGTGTGGCTGTAGGAATGACGTCATCGATCGTGTCTTCCCTATAAAGGGAATGACGCGATCGATGCGCCGCCATAGTGAAGGACGGGGAAGCCGTGTTTACATACGGCTCTCCCCGTTCTTCAGCTCCGGGGAGCGATCGCGACGGAGCGGCTATAAACAAATAGCCGCGCCGTGGTCCCGGATCGCTCCCCGAGCGGACCCGAGCTCCGCATGTAGCGGGGGGGGTCCCGATTGGACCCCCCACCCGCTAATAGGCGAGGACGTACGTGTACGCCCATGTGCCTGTACGTGCCATATTGTGGACGTATATGTACATGCGGGGGTCGGGAACTGGTTAAGTATTCCCCTGTGGTCATGTGACTTTAAAGCTCCGCCTTGTCCTGTGGATTGCCGACAACCCTGCTGAGTCCTACAGAGCAGTGACATCATCCCTCCGCTGCGCACGGCGTTGTCGGCGGCCCGGGGAGAGTTCATCACCGCCAGCCACAGAGGAAGGAGGATTGAGCTGGAGCTCTGGGGTCACATGACCGGGGGGGGACATGACTTTGTAACCCTTATGCTGCTGGCATTATATATATATATATATATATATAGGTGTATACAGGATGGAGCTCACAAATCTCTGTATCTCTTCCATTATTACAGGCAAAGAGGAAAACAAGATGACCGAATCTCCTTCCATCCGTCTTCTCTCCCCCCCGGGACTGTATTCACTACATTTCCTGCATCCTGATTGGCTGTACAGATAAATCCTATTGCTGTGTGATAATCTCTCCACCGTCATAGATTCAATGTATTGCTCCCCGTTCTCTGTACAAAGACCACCCAGCTGTATACTGCGGTCTGCTCCGATTATTATCACTGAAAGAAACAAAAGCTATTCTTCTTAAAATAAAAATGTATATATCTCTGGTGAGGATGTAAAATCTTATTTTCATTGGATACATTGTATTCCGACAATTTCTAGCCTCCTCCTATCACTCCCAACCATCTGGAAGTTTGTGAAGATCCCACACATTTCCATTCTGGGATACGGAGGCGGCACCGATGTGTCACATGTCCCGCCTTCTGAGAGGAGGGGTTTCAGGAGGCGGAGTCAGCAAGGTACCATGGGATATGTAGTCTTTAGAAATGGAGGAGAAGCTGCAAAGCATGCTGGGAATCCATGAAGTTGTGGAAAGAGGTAGCACTCGCAGCATGAAAGGGAATTTTCCCAGTAATTTTCTATTGGATTGTTTGTGTTCTTATTACAATGCCGATGTTATGGAATGAGAGTGTATCCCATCACCGGAGATCTTCTTTAATCTGTTAAGAACCGCCCGCGTATAACACGGCAGGGTGGCCCTCCTATACAGGTATGAGGATTCACGCACGAGTCGCCAGAGGCCTGCTCTCACTGTGATTGGACACATCAGGAGCCGGTCCAGCGGATGCATTGTTCGCTGGGACATACCAATCGTTTTTAGGTGAGGCAGAACATCTGCCTATGTAAACAAGGCAGACCACCGTTTTGCAAAAGGGCAAGATGGAGATCATGTGTTCCTGCCAAGTAGGAACACGGATCGTTGTCTTCCCCCAAGCACCTCCCCCACACAGTTAGAAAGCGCTCCCTAGGACAGTGATGGTGAACCTTGGCACCCCAAATGTTTTGGAACTACATTTCCCATGATGCTCATGCACTCTGTGGTGTAGTTAAGCATCATGGGAAATGTAGTTCCAAAACATCTGGAGGTGCCAAGGTTCACCATCACTGTCCTAGGAGCACATTTAACCCTTTGATTGCCCCGGTTAACCCCTTCCCCAGCAGTGTCATTAGTACAGTGACAGTGCATATTTTTTTAGCACTGATCACTGTATTAGTGTTACTGGTCCCCAAAAAGTGTCAGATGTGTTCATCGCAATGTCGCCATCCCGTTAAAAATCGCTGATCACTGCCATTACTAGTAACAAAAAAAAAATCTAATTCAACAAATCTATTGGCCCCAATTTGGACATTTTCACTTAGGGGTGTACTCAATTTTGTTGCCAGTGGTTTAGACATTAATGGCTGTGTGTTGAGTTATTTTGAGGGAACAGCAAATTTACACCGTTATACACTCACTACCTGCATCATATAACCTCCATAGATGCAGAATGCCCGCCTCGGCCTGGCCCCCCAGGCATTGGATTTGATTGACAGCTGCGGGAGCCAATGGCTATCAATCTATCCAATCAAGAGCCAACGGGCAGAGGGAAAGAGCGCGTCTCTGGTGTGTGAATTACAGAACTCGGGGAAGTAAAACGGGGGGGGGGGGGGGGTCAGTGACAGACGTTTTTCACCTTAATGCATAGGATACATTAACCCCTTGACAACCGGCTCATGCCGATATACGTCGGCAAAATGGCACGTACAGGCATATTAACGTACCCGTACGTCGCCTTTATTGTGGGCGCGCCTGCCGCAAGCTCCGCGAGTGTGATCGTGGGTCCCACGGATGGATACCCGCGATCGTCTCACGAAGAGGGAGAACGGGGAAATGCTGATGTAAACAATCATTTCCCCGTTCTTCCTAGTGACAGGACACTGATCACAGCTCCCTGTAATTGGGGGGCGGTGATCAGTGTCGTCTCACACATAGCCCATCCCCCCTACAGTTAGAATCACTCCCTAGGACACACAACCCCTTCAGCGCCCCATCCTGGTTAACCCCCTTCCCTTTTTATAGCACCGATTGCTGTGCAAATTTGAATGGTCCCAAAATAGCGCCAAAAGTGTCCGCCCTAATGTCGCAGTCACAATAAAAACTGCTGATCGCCGCCATTACTAGTAAAAAAAAAGTTTTTTTTATCAAAATGCCATAAAAATATCCCCTATTTTGTAGCCGCTATAACTTTTGCGCGAACCAATCAATAAACGCTTATTGCGTTTTTTTTTACCACAAATATGTAGAAGAATACGTATCGGCCTAAACTGAGGGGAAAACTTAAAAAAAAAAAAAAAATTGGGGGATATTTATTATAGCAAAAAGTAAAAAATATTGCTTTCTTTCCAAAATTGTCGCTCTATTTTTGTTTATAGCGCAAAAATATAAAAACCGCAGAGGTGATCAAATACCACCAAAAGAAAGCTCTCTTTGTGGGGGAAAAAAAGGACGTCAATTTTGCTTGGGAGCCACGTCGCACGACCGCGCAATTGTCAGTTAAAGCGACGCAGTGCCGAATCGCAAAAGGTGCTCTGGTCTTTGACCAGCAATATGGTCCAGGTTGGTTAAAGCGGGGGTTCACCCTAAAAACGATTTTCTAACATTACATCCAGCTCACTCTCTACATTTACATTATGCTTTATTTTTTTCTGTACATACCTTTGTACAGCTATTTTCTTCCCCGGCTTCCGGTTAGGGCCTCCCGCGGGAGTGGGCGTTCCTATCCAGCAGGTGATTGACGCGATGACAAAAACGACCTCCACCCGTCGCATAAGGAGCGTCACGGGTTGCCGAAAGAAGCCGCAGGCGCCGTATAGCGCCAACTCGCCGTTCGGCTTCTTTCAGCAACCCGTGACGCTCCTTATGCGACGGGTGGAGGTCGTTTTTGTCATCACGTCAATCACCTGCTGGATAGCAACGCCCACTCCCGCGGGAGGCCCCACCCGGAAGCCGGGGAAGAAAATAGCTGTACAAATGTATGTACAGAAAAAAAAATAACGCATACTGTAAATGTAGAGAGTGAGCTGGATGTAATGTTAGAAAACCGTTTTTAGGGTGAACCCCCGCTTTAAGGTGAAAAAACATGAGGGTTTACATCCCCTTTAAATACAAAAGAGAGAGAGAATGCATTTTATAAAGAGAATACCGTTTGCCAACACATGAAAATCATCCCTGGGGTGCAAAGCGAAGGTGAAAGGTAATTCTTTAATAACAGATTGGCTCGTGTAGCATTGATATCAGTTATGGTCACCAAACCCGGGAAAAGTCCTGTGTGTGCAACGCTCGCCCTCTACTGGACGGTTTCAGCAATTACGGGTCGGTTGTGGCATCGGTGTGGGTGGTGGAGGAGGCCAGGAAAGCCGATGTTCACAGGTAAAACCAGGAAAAGGCACAGAGTCTGGGAGGAAGAAATCCTTCGCTGCAACGCTCAAGAGCAATGACATAAAAGAAAAATCCGAATAAACACAACATTTGGTCTCATTTTACTGCGGTTCGGTGCAGTAAAAAAAAAAAAGTTCTTGTCTGTGGCCTTCCTCTCTGTGTGCACAGGAAGTGAGGACAAACAGGAAGTGGTGAATTCTGTCCACCGTGGTCACCGACCATCTGCTAATCCTCTTCTCAGCCACCAGTTTTATTTTCATTTTTTTTTGTAAAACGTTGAACAGTTTATTTTCCCCAAGTACCTGAGACATGTGCTGACACACACACAGTGTGATATTTTGCAGCATATTGGAGGATGAGCCATGTTTCATTCAAGGGGACTTCGTCAGGACAGGGAGATGGGAGAGAATACGGCTTCCTTGTTCTAAATGCCTCATTCATGGGGGACTGTCAAGACAGGGAGAGAATAGCGCTTCCTTCTTTTGAAGGCCTCATTCATGGGGGACTTCATCAGGACAGGGAGATGAGAGAGAATACCGCTTCCTTGTTTTTAAGGCCTCATTCATGGGAGACTTCGTCAGGCCAGGGAGAGAATAGCACTTCCTTCTTTTGAAGGCCTCATTCATGGGGGACTTCGTTGGGACAGGGAGATGGGAGAGAATACCGCTTCCTTGCGTCAGGACAGGGAGATGGGAGAGAATACCGCTTTCATTGTTTTGAAAGCCTCATTCATGGGGGACTTTGTCAGGACAGGGAGATGGGAGAGAATACCACTTCCTTGTTTTGAAGGCCTCATTCATGGGAGACTTCATCAGGCCAAGGAGAGAATAGCACTTCCTTCTTTTGAAGGCCTCATTCATGGGGGACTTCGTCGGGACAGGGAGATGGGAGAGAATACCGCTTCCTTGTTTTGAAGGCCTCATTCATGGGGGACTTCGTCAGGCCAGGGAGAGAATAGCGCTTCCTTCTTTTGAAGACCTCATTCATGGGGGACTTCGTCAGGACAGGGAAATGGGAGAGAATGCGGTTTTCCTTGTTTTGAAGGCCTCATTCATACGGCAGTGCAAATCACACCAATGTGCGTCTTTGAAAAATAATTTGATGTGCACAAACCCCCAACTACAGACAATAGTGTAAATGAACCTCAAAGTGAAGCGAAAAGGCCCCCCACTGATGCACTTCTTTTCTGCCCCCCCAAAAAAAATATTCCTCTCTCAGTGCAGGGAGTTCAAACTTTGTGTAACCTGCATGTTGGCTGCTGTCGGACATTATACAGCGGTAATCTCTTGCGCCCCTCCCTCATGTGACACAGTTTGGGCCTGGTGATTGGCTGCTCAAGCCCTCACGCTGCATTGTGGGAGGAGGTCACATGCACCCCATACCCAGAAGTACTGAGGGCTGTAATGAAGCAGCAAAGACATGGAATAAGCGGATAGTGGGGGGGGGGGGGGTTGCTCTTCCAGGAAAGCCTGCCACAAGTGACAGAGTCTCTTTAAAAGCACATTACCTGTGGCAGTGTCCATATTCCTATAATAAAAGGTCCTCTTTAAAAACCAAAAATAAAACTTCCGAGGCAGCACACAGTTCAGTTATTTTGGTCATGTGACGGAAGTGAGGGCGGAATACAAGTACTGGCAGGATTTGGCTTGGTTTGGGGTTCTCATGGCTGCTCAGGCAGTGCAGCTGGTGGCTTCTTCAAGCCGTTACCCACTTTGGTCTCCACAGTTCCATCGACAACCCCGTCCAAATCGGCTGTCATCTCCTCTTCTTCTCGGTCAGCTGTTTGATTTGCCGGCTGTAGACCACTTGCATTCCGGCTTCGGCGTTAAGATGAGCCTCAAGTGCGCCGTGGAGGTCGTTGACTCTGGGGTCGGGGGCGTGGTTGAAGCCGATGATATGAGACCCGTCGCTCTCCATCGCTTCGTTGGCAAGGTCTCTCTTTCTTCTCCGGAGATCGAAATCGTTCTGCAGCTTCAGGTCTCGGTTGGGTTTGCCCTGTTCGTTGTCTGGCACTGCCCCGTCTTTGCCGTCTTCCATCTTGTTCTCCCCAGCTTCTCCCGGTACTGCAGGCTCTTTCCTTGGCACCTCCACTGCTTCTGCATCAGCTGGATTGTTATTCAGCTCTTTAAGGTTCGGAATTGGTCTTTGCAGATCTTGGTCCACTCTTTGAACTTTAACCTCTTTAGCTCCCTCTTGAGGTTGGGCCTTCTGCTGCTCCAAGCCTGTTATTTTTACCACCTTATCTGCCGGGACCTGCTGTTCTACACCAATCTTCTGCTCCGGAGGACCAGGCAAGGCCTCGTTCACTTTTGCATTACGGTCACCATCTTGGTTTTTGAGAATGCTCTTGTCCTGGTTTTGCTTCATCCCTGGCCCCTCCTCTTCCTGCGCTGGCTTCTGTATATGGATCACCTGCTCAGCTGGAAGTATAGCTTCTGCTTTTTGCTGTGGAACACCAACCCTCTGAACAGCGAGATGGTCCTCCGTCTTCTTCACCACCTCAGGCTCTGGAGCCTTTTTCACGACATTCAGATCATTGTTGTTCTGCAGGACAATGTTTTCCTGGGCGGCTTTCATCTCAGGTGCAGGCAAGGCGACTCTCTCTGCGTCTTTTCTTTGCTGGTTTGGCGCCGGATCCTTATTACCAGGATCTTCATCTTCTGCTCTCCCAGCTTTCAGCTCTTCTTTACTCCGTGGATGTTCCGGAGCGAGGCCCTCCGCCTTGTCACCTAAAAACAATATAAGAGAGATGTTTGGGTGACATTGTGATTGGTACATTCTGATAAAACAAAAACACTAAACCCGCCTTTCTGAACCTTTTTAGCAAGGAGGAACCCTTCAAACAACATTAGATTCCTAAGGAACCTCTGCTAATTATTAAAGTGATTGTACAGGCTTGTGTTTTTCTTTTTTTTTTAATAACAAACATGTTATACTTCCCCACTCTGTGCAGTTGGTTTTGCACAGAGCAGTCCGGATCCTCCTCTTCTCGGGTGCATCTTTGCTGCTCCTGGCCCCTCCATCCTGTGAGTGCCTCTCAGCCAGTGGCTCTCTATGGGGGCACCCAAACCGAGTCAGAGCCCTGTATATCCATTCAGACACGGAGCCCTGGCCTGGCCCCACCCCCTCTCTCCCCCGATTGGCTGACTGACTTTGATTGAAGGCTGCATGAGCCAATGGCGCCACTGCTGTCTCAGCCAATCCGGAAGAGTGTTCTGGATGGTTGAGGGGGGATCGTGGACATCGCTGGAGAGAGAAGGGGATCAGGTAGGAAAATGGAAGTGTGCTGGGGGTTGCTACACACAAAAGGTTTTGTATCTTAATGCAAAGAATGCATCAAGATAAAAAAAAACTTCTACCTTTACAACTCCTTTAAGCCCTTCAATACCAGACACTGTAACCCCCCTCCTGCCCAGGCCAATTTTCAGCTTTCAGCGCTCTCACACTTTGAATGACAATTGCGCGGTCATACAACGCTGTACACATGACATTTTTCTCATACAAATAGAGATTCCTTTTGGTGGTATTTAAATTACCACTGGGGTTTTTTTTTGCTATACAAAATGAGAATTTTGAAAAAAAGAAAGAAAAGTTTTTCTTAGTTTGTTACACAATTTTGTAAATGAGTAATTTTTCTCCTTCACTGATAAGGTGTCACTAATATTCAGCCCCGATATGCAGCATTGATGGGCACCGCTGATTGGACTGCGCTGATGCAAGGATCATCAGCGCAGACCCCCCACCTGTCAAGGGAGCTGTCAGCATGAGCGTCATAGAGGAATGCTGATAACCAGTGTTCTGCCGTAGACTCCACATCACTACCGGTGACTCTCCAGCAGCAATAATTGGAGATTTCGAAGCGGGTTACCCGTTTCACAAAAAACACCGGCAGCATATACACTACGGCAGTGTTTCTCAACTCCAGTCCTCAAGGCGCTCTGTCAAATAAACCAAAAAATGTCCCAGAACAAAAACACAATAAGATGGAACTTGACTGAGAAGCCCAAGATACATAAGCCACCGTTAGCCAATTTAAATGTAGTTAAAGCGGCGTTCCAGTCATTTTTTTGTTTATTAAAAGTGTAGCTGCTGACTTTGAATAAACAGTCATTCACCTGTCCCACGGTCCAGCGGTGCACTCACCCCAGCCGTGTTTTCCCCATGTCACCCCTCGGCGGCATCTTCACTATGGGCACCCGGTTGCGACGGCTTGCAACTTCACAGCCGGCTGCCCACTGTGCTTGCACGAGTGGCGCTGTGCCCTGTGACTGGTCCTGAAGTCTTCTAGGACTGGTCATGTGCCTAAGGCAACCAGAACGGAAGTGGGAGTGGGTACCTGTCAAAATTAGGTACCTGCTCCCCCCCCCCCTCCTTACCAAAAGCTCAGTTTCACAAACAGGAGCCGAGGAGGAGGCATTAAAGCGGAAGTTCCACCTTTGGGTGGTACTCCACTTTCAATGTCCATCAGAAACAAATGTGCGATAGCCTAGAATCCCTCCAACGGCTTCCAATGGCCTCACCTTGCTGCTCCTGGTGGATCTCCATGTGCTGCTCCTTGATGACGGCCAACAGCTTCTCCTGCTGATCCAGAAGACGTTTCTGCTGCACCTGTTGTTCTTTAATGACTTGTAACAAGATGGCGTGATCCAGCATCTCTGCTTTCCCGGCATCTGTGAAATCACAAAGAAAACAAACACTCAGTAAGAAGTCAAAATTATCACATTAAATTTTATTAACATTTATTGTATTTCTTTTATATTTCTGGGCCAGTCATTTTATACAGAGTTACGAATGATTATGAAAATCTGAAAGTGTTAGAAAACGGTGTTAAGACGAAAAGTGACGGATGAAGGGTGAGCGTCTGTACCTTTGGCAGGACCGCAGGTGTATACCGGTGTGAGCAATGCTCTTCTATGCCAGTTAATATAGAATACATACACCGCATATGGAATGGATAGGCTATGACCTCATCAATAGGATAAGTCTTGGTGATATCACTGGTCTATATGAAAGGTTTCAGTGATGTCACAGGCTGCGTTCTTGTGCATATGAAAGGTCTCTGTGATGTTACTGTTCTCTAGTGATGGATAGGCTGCGTTCTTGTGTATATGAAGGGTCTCTGTGATGTCACTGTTCTCTAGTGATGGATAGGCTGCGTTCTTGTGCATATGAAGGGTCTCTGTGATGTCACTGTTCTCTAGTGATGGATAGGCTGCATTCTTATAAATATGATGAGTCTCCGTGATGTCACCGGTCTCCAGTAAATGGATAGGCTGCGTTCTAATGAATATGAAGGGCCTCAGGATATCATTGGTCTTTAGCAATTGAATAGGCTGAGTTCTCATAAATATGAAGGGTCTCAGTAAGTCCACTGGTCTCTAGTGATTGGGTAGGCTGCTTTCTCATGTATACGAGGGGTTTCGGTGATGTCACTGGTCTCTAGTGATTGGATAGGCTGCATTCTCATGTATATGAATGTTTTCGGTGAGGTCACTGGTCTCATCAATATGAAGAGTCTCTGTGATTTCACTGGTCTCTAGTGATTGGATAGGCTGTGTTCTCATAAATATGGGGAGCCTCAGTGATGTTACTGTTCTCTAGTGATAGGCTGCATTCTTATGAAGAATCTCTGTGATGTCACTGGTCTCCAGTGATTGGATAGGCTGTGTTCTCAAATATGGGGAGCCTCAGTGATGTTACTGTTCTCTAGTGATAGGCTGCATTCTTATGAATATGAAGAGTCTCGGTGATGTCACTGGTCTCCAGTGATTGGATAGGCTGTGTTCTCATGTATATGAAGGGTCTCAGGTAGGTCACTGGTATCATCAATATGAAGGGTCTCGGTAATGTCACTGGTCTCTCTAGTGATTGGATAGGCTGCTTTCTCAAGTATATGTAAAGTCTCAGTGATGTCACTGGTCTCTAGTGATTGGGTAGGCTGCTTTCTCAAGTATATGTAAAGTCTCAGTGATGTCACTGGTCTCTAGTGATCACATAGGCTGCGTTCTAATGACTATGAAGATGTCATTGGTTTCTAGTGAATGGATAGACTATGTTCTCATGTATATGAAGGGTCTCGATGATCGCACTGTTCTCTAGTGATTGGATAGGCTGCGTTCTCATGTATACGAAGGGTCTTGATGATGTCACTGGTCTCTAGTGATTGGGTAGGCTGCGTTCTCATGTATATGAAGGGTCTCGGTGATGTCACTGGTCTCTAGTGATCACATAGGCTGCGTTCTCATGACTATGAAGATGTCATTGGTCTCTAGTGAATGGATAGGCATAATGCAATGTGCAATAAGAAAAAATGCACAGCAACCAATCAGAGCAGTTTTCATCATTCTTATTGCGCTATACTAATGAAAGCTTCTATCTTATTGGTTGCTTTGGAGTACTGCATGCCACATCTCTGAACAGTATTAGTAAATGATAGCACCCATGTCTACAGCTACACATGCATCGTGTTACACGCCATGCTTACGTTGCTGTAGCCTCCTGAGCTCAGCTGTGAGCATCCAGACGACAACATGGACAGATGAGACGAGAGAAGAGAGAGATAAGCAGGTTACAACAAAGCACAGAATAGACCGCCATTCACTCCTGGTTCTGTTTGTAGGACAAATAGAAATTCCTGAACAGAAGCCAAGATGTCTGACACTATGAAATGCATATCAGGAGATCTGGTGATAAGGTCTGCTGACTGCCCACCTCCCTAGTAAGTTGCAGCAGCTTACACTCGCCTTCCTTTTGCTCTCCCAGCTCTCCGATTACCTTTGGGAGCAAAGAGCTAAACCCAGTACTTCCAGGTATAGGGGAGCATGTGACTCACTCCCTTTTCTCCAATGTGACAGAGCTGGCCTAGTCATGTCGCAGGAAGAGATACCTCAGTCCTGTGGAAGCTCTGACTAGGACCAGCTTGGAGCTTATGCAGGGCTTTGTCTCTCTCCAAGCAGCAAATGGAGCAGCTGGAGAGCAAAGGGAAGACACAATAAGGCCAAAAGCAGGTTACACCTGACCATCAAACCTACCTATAAAAAGCATATGGACGCCCTACAAATTAGTAGGTTCAGGTGTCTCCAGTGAAAAGTACTGATAATTCGACATCATACAAATACATTGTAGACAATTGTGTGCTTTCGACCTTGTAGCAACAGTTTGGTGAAGACCCCCCCCCCCCTGTGTGTACAAAGCCAGCTCCATAAAGACATGGTGTGACCAGTTTGGTATGGAGGAACCAGAGTGTCCTGTACAAAGCCCTGGACCCACCCCTACTGAACACCTCTGGGATCAACTGGAAAGACATTGGTGAATCAGGTCTTTTTTTTTTTTTTGGTGCCCAATGTGAGGCCACAAGTCAGCCAGGTGTTTTTATTTGGTGTCCATAGTGAGGCCAAACATGTGAGCTTGGTCTTTCTTGTGGTGCCCAATGTGAGGCACAATATGTCAGCCAGGTCTTTCTTTTGGTGCCCAATGTGAGGCCCATCATGCAAGCCAGGTCTTTTTTCTTTGTGCCCAATAAGAGGCCCAACAGGTCTTTTTTTTGGTGCCCAATGTCAGGTCCAACATTTAAACTAGGTCTTTTTTTGTGCCCAATGTGAGCCAGGTATTTTTTTTTGGTGCCCAATGTGAGGCCCTACACGCGAGCCAGGTCTTTCTTTTGGTGCCCAATGTGAGGCCCAACATGTGAGCCAGGTAATTTTTTTGGTGCCCAATGTGAGGCCCTACATGTGAGCCAGGTCATTTTTTTGGTGCCCAATGTGAGGCCCAACATGTGGTGCACAATGTGAGGCACATGTCAGCCAGGTCTTTTTTTTTTAGTGCCCAATGTGAGGCCCAACATGTGAGCCAGGTCTTTTTTAGTGCCCAATGTGAGGCCCAACATGTGAGCCAGGTAATTTTTTGGGCACCCAATGTCAGGTCCAACATGTGAGCCAGGTCTTTTTTGGTGCCCAATGTGAGGCCTAACAAACATGTAAGCCAGGTAATTTTTTGGTGCTCAATACGTGAGCCAGGCCATTTTTTTGGTGCCCAATGTGAGGCCCAGCATGTAAGCCAGGTCTTTTTTTTTGGTGCCCAATGTGAGGCCCAACATGTGAGCCAGGTCATTTTTATGGTGCCCAATGTGAGGCACGTCAGCCAGGTCTTTTTTTGTGCCCAATGTGAGGCCGACATGTAAATCAGGCCATTTTTTTAGTGCCCAATGTGAGGTCCAACATTTGGTGCCCAATGTGAGGCACATGTCAGCCAGGTCTTTTTTTTAGTGCCCAATGTGAGCCAGGTCTGTTTTAGTGCCCAATGTGAGGCCCAACATGTGAGCCAGGTCATTTTTTGGGCACCCAATGTCAGGTCCAACATGTGAACCAGGTCTTTTTTGGTGCCCAATGTGAGGCCCAACATGAACATGTAAGCCAGATCATTTTTTGGTGCTCAATCGTGAGCCAGGCCATTTTTTTGGTGCCCAATGTGAGGCCCAGCATGTAAGCCAGGTCTTTTTTGGTGCCCAATGTGAGGCCCAACATGTGATCTAGGTCTTTTTTTTTGGTGCCCAATATGCGAGCCAGGTAATTTTTTTTTTTGGTGCCCAATGTGAGGCCCAACATGTAAGCCAGGTCTTGAGTACCCAACCTCGCCAATGGGCACAAATTCCTACAGATACCCTCTAAAATCTTGAGGAAAGCCTTCCTGGAAGCGTGGAGGTTGTTATAGTCACAGGAGAAAGGGCAACGCCGTGGTTTTAGAATGTGATAGCCAACAAGCTCATAAAATAGGTGTTCTGGCCATATATCGTACAAAATGCTATGAGGTCCAGCCTTAATGTCAACCGGTTTCTTTGCCCTTTGTCAGCAAGACACAGGTTCACTTTAAAGCTACAGATGCACAGCACAAGAAAAATGATATTTATAACACTAGAGCATATCTGTAACACACGACTTAGCGGAGTGCAAAGCGGCGAGGCCGAGCAGAGCAGCTTGAAGATGCTCCACATAAGCCTTCTCGCTGGCTGGCTGCGTCACGGGAGGGAAGACATGCAGAAAAGCACCAACCTTCTTGACTCTCCACTGCTTCAGCGTTTCTGACTTCACGATGCTCAGGTACTGCGTCGCCAGGCGCTTGTGCCTTCTGGTCTTCTGGAAAGACAGCAGCGGGAGGTTAGATTTATAACACTGCAATGTTTAAACATACATTTTTCAAATGAAAGCAACATTGAGGATTTCGTTCACAACTACTTTTTTGTGGTAACCCTTTACCACCGTGTACTGCAATATAAGATGTATGTCCCCCCCCCCCCCTGGAATCAGGGATCGGCAAGGTGTCCGTCATAGGCAAGCGCACAGGTTTTGCCTAGCTCTGCATTATACAACAGAGGAGGGGGCGGGTTATTTACAGCCACTCAATGCATACTGGCATAGCACACGCCTGGAATCTGCACCCTGTACATAGCACACGACTGGAATCTGCACCCTGTACATAGCACACGACTGGAATCTGCACCCTGTACATAGCACACGCCTGGAATCTGCACCCTGTACATAGCGCACGACTGGAATCTGCACCCTGTACAGAGCACACAACTGGAATCTGCACCCTGTACATAGCACACGACTGGAATCTGCACCCTGTACATGGCACACGCCTCGAATCTGCACCCTGTACATAGCACACGCCTCGAATCTGCACCCTGTACATAGCACACGCCTCGAATCTGCACCCTGTACATAGCACACGCCTCGAATCTGCACCCTGTACATAGCACGCGACTGGATTCTGCACCCTGTACATAGCACGCGACTGAAATCTGCACCCTGTACATAGCACGCGACTGGATTCTGCACCCTGTACATAGCACGCGACTGAAATCTGCACCCTGTACATAGCACGCGACTGAAATCTGCACCCTGTACATAGCACGCGACTGAAATCTGCACCCTGTACATAGCACGCGACTGAAATCTGCACCCTGTACATAGCACGCGACTGAAATCTGCACCCTGTACATAGCACGCGACTGAAATCTGCACCCTGTACATAGCACGCGACTGAAATCTGCACCCTGTACATAGCACGCGACTGAAATCTGCACCCTGTACATAGCACGCGACTGAAATCTGCACCCTGTACATAGCACGCGACTGAAATCTGCACCCTGTACATAGCACACGCCTGGAATCTGCACCCTGTATATAGCACACGCCTGAATTCTGCACCCTGTACATAGCACACGCCTCGAATCTGCACCCTGTACATAGCACACGCCTCGAATCTGCACCCTGTACATAGCACACGCCTCGAATCTGCACCCCGTACATTGCACACACCTGGAATCTGCACCCTGTACATAGCACGCGACTGAAATCTGCACCCTGTACATAGCACGCGACTGAAATCTGCACCCTGTACATAGCACGCGACTGAAATCTGCACCCTGTACATAGCACGCGACTGAAATCTGCACCCTGCACATAGCACACGCCTGGAATCTGCACCCTGTATATAGCACACGCCTGAATTCTGCACCCTGTACATAGCACACGACTGAAATCTGCACCCTGTATATAGCACACGACTGGAATCTGCACCCTGTACATAGCACACGACTGGAATCTGCACCCTGTACATAGCACACGCCTCGAATCTGCACCCTGTACATAGCACACGACTGGAATCTGCACCCTGTACATAGCACACGACTGGAATCTGCACCCTGTACATAGCACACGACTGGAATCTGCACCCTGTACATAGCATGCGCCTGGAATCTGCACCCTGTACATAGCACGCGCCTGGAATCTGCACCCTGTACATAGCACGCGCCTGGAATCTGCACCCTGTACATAGCACGCGCCTGGAATCTGCACCCTGTACATTGCACGCGACTGGAATCTGCACCCTGTACATAGCACGCGCCTCGAATCTGCGCCCCGTTACATAGCACACGCCTCGAATCTGCGCCCCTCTCCTTCATGACATCGTAAAAAGTGGCGGAGCATGGGTGACCTTAAAATGATGCGCCCGAAAAAACTTCTGTGGACGCCCATGACTGTCAGTCGGGAGGTCTGCTACTACCTATTGCTCAAGGAACCCCCGAGCGACCTCTGGAGGATCCTGGTTGAGAAAGGCTGCTCTAAGGTGTGTAAAAAATTGTCAGTAAGAAGAAATGATGGGAAATTTGGATAAAATTGGAGCTCTCTCTCAATATTAGGACTTGCGGGAAGACAACAGGTCTACTTTAGCATATTACAATGTCCTCAGCAAAAACAAAAGGGCACATTTTGAAAAAAAATATATAAATAAATAAGGTGACACGTTTCTATATTTTTTTACACTTTCTCTTTACCTTCTTGAACCTGTTTTTTCAGGACTTTCTCCACCAACGCCAGGTCATTTTTTTCTTTCTCTTCAGCTGCAACGTCGGCCTTCTGGAGCTGCTTTTCTAGAAATTTCTCTGCCAGGGCCAGATTAATTCCCTCTTTCTCACCTGCCCCCCCATCACCATTCTTCAGCTGGTTTTCTAGAGCTTTTTCCGCCTCTGCCAAGTCCATCTCGTCTCCTGGTGCTGCTTCTGCATTCTTCTCCACCACTTGGTTCTCGGCTTTGTCTCCTTGCAGATCTTTCTTTGGTGGTGCGACCTCCTGTTTCTTAACTACGGGTACCTTCTCGGGATCTTTTTGCTCTACCCCTTCCTCCTGGGGAGGCTGCTGAGGTGGGGGTCCATTAACTTCATTTTGGGGTGGAAGCTGCTCTTCAATTTTGCTCTCTTGTTTTGCTTGTGGTTTGTCATCCTTCAGACCAGCTCCCACCTTGGCCTCCGGGGCCACCTTCTCCTCGGACTCCTCTTGGTCCATCCTTTCATCAACAGCTATTCCGTCCCGTGGAACTGGGGGCTCATGACGATGGGCCTCTCCAACAGGGACTGCAATGCCTGGGTCAAGGAGACAAGAAACAAAAAGGATTAGAAGCAGTGGAGGCTGGTGCTCAAAATTTTTGGGGGGGGCGCAAACAAACGAAAAAAAATTATAAAATATATATAATAATTGTGCCAAATACCTTCGGTATAGCGCCGCTCTACGCTACTGTGACCCTTCGGAGCTCTCTTCCCCGCAATATTACAAAAACGCACACATTGTACATTATATACTACAGTAATAGAGTGGATTATAGGATTTTACAAGCATTTTAAACTAGGGCTTATTTTCGGGGAAGGGCTTATATTGCAGCCCTCCTGGAAAATAACGCTAGGTCTTATTTTTGGGGAAACACGATAACAAAAAAAAAACAAATCAGCACAGGGGCGGGCCGCAATGCATTTTCGAGGCGCCGCCTCCTTCTTTAGGCAGACCCGCCCCCCTCTAGGAGGGAAAAATGTATACTGTCAGGACATAAAACAAAAATATCCCAATCAATACAGAGACTGGGTGTGGCCAGTCATCCAATCAATTGGCCAGTATAGCCCTGTTGATTGGGCGACTGGCCACGCCCAGTCTCTGTACCGATTGGGTGTTTGTTTTACCCGATTTGGTCTCTTGCTAGGAGACGCTGCTGGTGACGTACAACACATAAGACGGCACTATTAGGCTAGGTTCATACTGCTGCGAATTCAAAATCGCGTAAATTTACTGCCATTTTGCTGCTGCGTTTTTGCCGCAAATTCACGGATGCATTTTTGCCGAGAATTTGCGGCTGCATTTTTACGGCTGCAATTTCAGGGAATGCCAGTCTATAGAGCCGAATTTGCATCGCACACGGATCAAACAATCCCCCCCCCCCCCCGGCAGGTTATATTCGCAACGATGTGAACGGCACTAATGTTAAACTATGTAACTTAAACGACTTGCGAATTTGAGAAATCGGCTCCAGCTCCCTGTGAGTGGCGGGGGTCTCGCCTCGCCCAATCTGAGGGTATACTTCTGGGCGGCCGCGCTGGTTACAGTGCGTTGGTGGTTTAAGCAATCAAAATCTAACGCGGTCACCTGCCTGGAGGCGGCCAGTGTGAACCTAGCCTAAAGGGGAAGTTCCATTCAAATGGCGCCACCCTTTGGGCTGCTTTCGCCAATTTCCCTGTCTCATAACTTGCTTCTGAGCATGCAAGTTTTTTTTGTCCCCTCGTTAAAGCGTACACATGACGAGAAAAAATAGAGCAGGTTCTAAATTTTTTACGGGCATTTTTCTTGTCGAGAAAAATGCTCTGGAGCATACACATGACCGTTTTTCACGACCAATTTAAAAAAATTGCATTTTTCGTGTCATAGAAACCGGTCGTGTGTACGCGGCATAAGACTTTTTGTCCCTCAGTGGACAAGAAGGGAATGCGGTTTCTCGCTACAGGAACAAAAAAAAAAAAAGCTTGGATATGGAGCTAGAGAAGGAGGACTGGAGGTGAAGTTGAGCAACGCCTGGGCATACCCTTTAACACTTTCGCCAAAAGGAAAACGACTGTCTTGCAATGGAGATGATGGGCTTACGCCGTGTGGAGTTTGTGGATAAGACTCCGCAGTGACGGATAACATCTCCAAAGCAAAACTCTAGCCGTAGACTTTCCGCACTTTGATGGCGTCACACAGCTGACCAAAAGTTTGGAAAGTTCAGCATTATCTGAGTATTTTCCGTTTTAGCTAGTTTTGTATACAATTATCTGTTCCCCATTTCCTGCCCCCGTACAGAATACCTTTGTCAGGTCGGTCCAGCTGGACCTCTTCCTGCTTCCTTTTCTCCTCCACTGGCTGGGGGACTTCAATGGGGCCCTTAATCTGGGGCTGTTCCACTTCATCCTTCTTCGGAGGTAACTTGGGTTTGTCCCGGTCATCAGCGGGCTCCTCCACAACAGGTTTCTGGACTGAGAACACAGAAGAGACCATCTGATAAATAACATGGAGATGCCCAAAACACTTTGTTACTGACGGACATGTACCACTATGTGTATTGCTCTATGTCTGCAGCAGGGGGCGCTATGTGAACAAGACATACCGGCTTGGTTGTCCTGTTATGTATATATAACATCATAACATGCAGAACTGATCGGTTTAACCCCATTCTAATGGAAGCGCTCTGAAGGACAATGACCGAGAGTAGCGGGCAATGTCTGTTAATCATTTGTTTTTATTCCCCCTGGATTGTAGGATGAGGGCACAAGTTATCCTTGCAGAAATATGTCTGTAATGAGGAAAGTCTGTCAGAGGTTGTAATATATTCTCGGGCATCAAACAGAGATAAAGCCAAAGGGCAAAATAGAAACAGGCACAGGGAGAGCATACACAGAGAGAGGGATGAGAGAAGAGAGATGGAGGGTGCACAGAGAGAAGGATGAGAGATGGGGGGTGCACAGAGAGGAATGAGAGATGGGGGGTGCACAGAGAGGAATGAGAGATGGGGGGTGCACAGAGAGGAATGAGAAATGGGGGGTGCACAGAGAGGAATGAGAGATGGGGGGTGCACAGAGAGGAATGAGAGATGGGGGGTGCACAGAGAGAGGAAGATGATGACAGATGTGGGGGCACACAGAGGATGAGAGAAGAGAGATGGGGGGTGCACAGAGATAAGGGGAGTACAGACAGATGTGGGTGGGGCGCACAGAGAGAGGGATGTGATGAGAGATGGGGGGTCCATAAAAAAGGGATGAGAAATGGGGGGTGCACAGAGAGGTATGAGATAAGAGATATGGGGGGGCACAGAGAGAGAAGAGAGATATGGGGGGGGGGGCACAGAAAGAGGTATGAAAGGAGAGATATAGGGGGGCACAGAAAGAGGTATGAGAGAAGAGAGAGATGGGGGGGGGGAACAGAAAGAGGTATGAGAGAAGAGAGATATGGGGGGGGGGGGGCACAGAAAGAGGTATGAAAGGAGAGATATAGGGGGGCACAGAAAGAGGTATGAGAGAAGAGAGAGATGGGGGGGGGGGAACAGAAAGAGGTATGAGAGAAGATAGATATGGGGGGGGGGGCACAGAAAGAGGTATGAAAGGAGAGATATAGGGGGGCACAGAAAGAGGTATGAGAGAAGAGAGAGATGGGGGGGGGGGGAACAGAAAGAGGTATGAGAGAAGATAGATATGGGGGGGGGGGCACAGGGAGGGGTATGAGAGAAGAGAGATGAGGGGGTGCACAGAGAGAGGGGATGGATACAAGAGATAGGTGGGTGCACAGAGAGAGGGATGAGAGATGGGGGGGGGGGGGGGACAAAAAGAGGGATGAGAAAAAAAGATAGGGGTGCACAGAGAGAGGGATGCGAGAAAAGAGATGGGAAGGCCAACAGAGAAAGGGATGAGAAATAGGGGTGCACTGAGAGATTAGAGATAGGGGTGCACAAAGAGGGCAGAGAGATGGGGGGTGCACAAGGAGAGGGATGTGGTGAGAGATGGAGGGGGTCAACTGGGAAAGGAATAAGAATTGGTGGTGAACAGAGAGGAATGAGAGAAGAGAGATGGAGGGGGGTCAACAAGTGATGAGAAACGGGGGTGCACAAAGAGGAATGAGAGACGACAGAGATGGGGAGGAGAGAGGGAGAGAGAGAGAGAGAGAGAGAGAGAGAGAGAGAGAGGGAGAGAGAGAGACAGAGACAGAGACAGAGACAGAGACAGAGAAAGAGCAATAAAAAGAGAAGGATAGAAAAGAAAGGAAGGAAGGAAAGGAAGAAAGGAAAGGAAAGAAAAGAAAAGAAAGAATAGGGCATGAGGCTACATGTAGGGCACAGTGAAGCCCGATCTCCTGATTTGCAGAACATTCTTATTTCCGATCCAATAAATGACTTTTTTTCTCTGCCTGTTAAGACTTGAAAGGAAGAGCTGCCTTTGATGCTCATTATTGGAGATTTCTATGGAGAGGGTCAAGGTTTGTGAAGTGGTATGATGATGAGTTGTATGGAGCAGCACAGTCATGTGTTGGCAGGGAGGGTGCCATTGTGGCGCTCTCTCCATCTCTCGCTCGCTCTCTCCTCGCTCTCTCTATAGCGACTAATAAATATGTTTGAAGGGGACATTGTTAACCTCGTTCCTCGCCAGTAGTGACATCACCAAATCTCGTTCCAGATCTGAAGAGACCACCAGTCAGAGGTGGAGGACACTAGATGACCGCACACTGCTGTAGAAGAATCATCTCAACAAATCAGAGCCCCCCTCCCCCCATCACAGAGTCCTCTTTTTCCCATCAGATCTCCATCACATTCCTTCCATACTCCATTGGCATGGCAGAGGGCGGGAGGCGGCGGAGAAAGAGTGGACAGGGCGCAACCACCAAGGGCATTACCTGACAAAGTTTATTAAAAGCGCTGAAAGAACAAAATCCAAGCAATGAGGTCAACCAAGGTCATCCTCCTTATCACTTGGCTTTTGTTCCATTCAACGCCATTTGCCTTTCAGCTTTTTCTATGTTTTTTTCATGTTTTGGTTTTGATAATCTTTATCAGGTAATGCCCTCAACCGTTGCGCCCTCTTATTTTCATTTTGTTCAGCAGTAAGATTTCCCCTATGGGAAGAGGGCAGCACTGGTGAAGGATATCGGTTGTATACCGTGGAATTGATGTGAATCTTGGATTCAGTATTAGCTTAGCATTGTGCTGTCGATATTTTGGATTCATCTTTTTGTTTCTGGACGGGGTGCACGCCGCCCTGCATGGCATCTGCAATAGACCAGTGCCACAGACTGCCGTGGTGCAGGCCGGACATCGTGCGTCCTAGCCCTAGAGTTTCATTGGTTGTTATGGTGCTCATAGCTGCCTGCACCATGGCAGCACATGAGGCTGATCCAGGGCAAACTGCATGTTGGGTTTGTGGCACCCCAGGAGAACCCAAACAGCACCCCAGTTCAGAAATTCTGGTTTAAAGTGGTTTTAAAAGCTGCTCCAGGCTCCTCCTCTTCTGGGGCCCCCTGCCGGCGCTACAGGCCCCTCCTCTCCTGGGGTCCCCCGCCGGCGCTCCAGGCTCCTCCTCTCCTGGGGTCCCCCGCCGGCGCTACAGGCTCCTCCTCTCCCGGGGTCCCCCGCCGGCGCTACAGGCTCCTCCTCTTCTGGGGTCCCCCGCCGGCGCTACAGGCCCCTCCTCTCCTGGGGTCCCCCGCCGGCGCTCCAGGGCTCCTCCTCTCCTGGGGTCCCCCGCCGGCGCTACAGGCTCCTCCTCTCCTGGGGTCCCCTGCCGGCGCTACAGGCTCCTCTTTTTCTGGGGTCCCCCGCCGGCGCTACAGGCTCCTCCTTTTCTGAGGTCCGCCGCCGTCGCTACAGGCTCCTCCTCTCCTGGGGTCCCCCGCCGACGCTTCAGGCTCCTCCTCTTCTGGGTTCCCCTGCCGACGCTCCAGGCTCCTCCTCTTCTGGGATCCCCCGCCGGTGCTCCAAGCTCCTCCTCTTCTGGGGTCCGCCTCCGGCGCTCCAGGCTCCTCCTTTTCTGGGGTCCCCCGCCAGCGCTCCAGGCTTCTCCTATTCTGTGGTCCGACAGCGCTCCAGGCTTCTCCTCTTCTGGTGTCCCCCACTGGCGCAACAAACTCCTCCTCTTAGAAAATTGCCCCGATGGGCGCGCCAATGCATGCTCGCTCCTAAACTGCCCTTTCTGCATCTATTGTCACAGAGCGGGTGGCTCAGCCCTGCACCCCCCCCTGCTTGCTTGGCACAGCACTTGATTGACAGCAGCAGGAGCCTGCTTCCAATCTGCCCGCTGCTCTCGTGCACATGGCTGGATCCGATCAGACTCAGGTAAGAATAAGGGGTTCAGGGGGAACAGAAGTTTTTTTCACCTTCATGCATAGAATACAAAACCTTAAGGCTTTAGAACCACTTGAAGGACTAGTACATTAGTCTTTGTGCTTCTGTGAAGACCTTTGTGCTCTCTGGACTGTTTTGCACACTTGTGTTTGGATTGCACTTTAGAACACAAACAATTCTTCTTACAAACAACCGACTACTACCCTGAGATAAAACTTCCCTGTGCTGGAAAACAGGACGCGAGTGATATTTCCCCGGTGGACACTTGGAGGATTGCTATCAGAAGATACGCAGGTAGCGGCAATGACCTCGGCTTCCTCGCTCCTCTCTGTACAATGTCAGGAAGCAGCTGCCCGGCTCAGATCACACGCGGCCGCCATACTGCCAGCAGAAACATGGTCAGTGCCGCTCACACTGCCTCGCTGTCCTTGTTCTATCAACAGCCTGAAGAGTCATTAGAATTAATCTACAGATCTCCACAAGCAGGAAAAAAAAACATTCCCTATGTTATAGAGTGGCCATGAAAAAAAAAGCCTTTAACCACTTAACCCCCGGACCATATTGCTGGTCAAAGACCAGAGCACTTTTTGCGATTCGGCACTGCGTCGCTTTAACTGACAATTGCACGTGTGACGTGGCTCCCAAACAAAATTGGCGTCTTTTTTTTCCCACAAAAGAGCTTTCTTTTGGTGGTATTTGAATCACCTCTGCGGTTTTTTGGGGCAGATTCACGTACAGCCGCCGCAAAATTGTAGTGGGCGTATACGTATCTGATTTACGTTACGCCTCCGCAAATTACACGAGCAAGTGCTGTATTCTCAAAGCACTTGCTTCGTAAGTTGCGGCGGCGTAGCGTAAATCACCCGGCGGAATTCAAATTCAGCAGGTAGGGGGCGTGTATCATTTAAATCAAGCGCGTCCCCGACGCCGAACAAACTGCGCATGCTCCGTCTGTTTAAAATATCCAGTGTGCATTGCTCCAAAATGACGTCGCAAGGACATCATTGGTTTCGACAGTGAAACGTAAAATGACGTCCAGCCCCATTCACGGACGACTTACGCAAACAACGTAACTGTTTAAAATTTCGACGCGACGGGAACGACGGCCCTACTTTTTTTTTCTCAAAACAAAGGTCTTTTATTGAGCATGTATAAAATAAATTCAGTTTACATTCTCCAGAGCTTTTTAAAACATTGAACATTACATGGGAGAGTACACATAAAAACCAAGCAGTGTATTACAGTATCAAATCCCCAACACCTTGTAAGGATTCCAGGAGACAATTCCCTCCCTATCCCTTCCGAGGCCCGTAACGGCGTCCCCTATTCAGCGGCATCCGCCTTAGAACGTCTGTCATACACCAAGTCTATTGGGGCCAACCAGGAACATCCAGCCACCTTGCCCATAACTTTTCATATTTACCGCTCGACCCTCGTTTCTGATATACCACCTTCTCTAATCTAAGAGTGACTCCCATTTGTGTAATCCATTCCTGCACTGTTGGGGGTTCAGTGTCCTTCCAGTGTCTTAGTATCATCAGGCGGGCCTGGAAACAGAGCCCTGCCTATAGCCTGTCTAGGGATAGCCTCTGCCAGGATACCCTCCGTGATCCCAAGAAGACAGACCTTGGGATCCAAAGGGACTTGGGCCTGAAAGGCCTTATTAATCGAGTCCACCACCCCCGACCAGTACATGTGGAGCTCTGTCGGGCATCGCCACAAAAGGTGAATGAGGTCACCATGGTCCCTGTAGCATCTAGTGCAACCGGGGTCCACCTCCAGTCCCATCCGCGGCCAGCCGGGCCGGCGTATAGTGTACCCGTAGAAGGATGTAAAGTTGTGATAGTCTATGTGCCACGTTCAGGGAGCAGGCGGGGATCGCCTGCAAGGCCTCTTCCCACTGCTCATCCTCAAACGCACCCACATCCCGTTCCCACTGCGCCACGCCTTATGCGGGGCACCCGGTAGGAAGAGGTTTAGCAACATAGCGTAGCAGTTGGATATAAAACCCTTATATGTGGACACATCTAATAAGTAGTTAAATACCGGGGCTACATTCAACGTCCATATGTCATCCTCCTGCTGTGCATCGAATGCATGTTTAAGTTGTAGGTAATAAAATTGCATGGACGTAGGGAGTTGAAAGTCCTCCCTGAGTTCTGCAAAAGGTCTCAGCTTGCCCGCCTTACAATGTGTGACATTGCGGATATTCCCATGCCCTTTCCATCTCGATCGTACGGTATCTTAGCTATCTCTCGGTAGTGTAGATTATCCCATATGGGGCTGTATTTTGTGAACCCTGTCACGCCTTGCATCTCCTGATCTTGTTCCAGACCTTTTGCATGAGGACATACGTGGGGAACCGCCTGTTTGGATTTAGCATACTGCAATGCTTCCAATCCCTCCGCCACCTCCGCCCCCGGTCGTGAACTGAGCAGGCGAACGAAGAGTCCTCAGGTTCAACTGGAGGTCCCCTTGGGGGGCAGACCCTCTCGCAATATGCTGCGCCTGGGAGGCTAAATAGTAGAGCCAGGGGTTGGGCAATGCCAATCCGCCGGCCTCCTTTGGACATTGCAGTTGTTCCAATTTGACCCTGGGAGGTTTTGCTAACCAGATTAATGAGCGGAAGAGGGAATTAATAATTCGAAATTTTTTTCAGAGGGATGACCATCGGGGAGTTATGTAATATGTATAGCAGTTGTGGCATAAGGATCATTTTTATTAGATTCACCCTCCCCCACCAGTGACAGTTTAAGTTTGCTCCACACCTTGACCCGGTCCCTGCAGCGATTAATCAGCGGGGTAAGGTTGAGTTTAATGTAATCTAGTGGGCATGGCGTGACTTGGATACCCAGGTACCGAAAAGATTCAGATACCGGGATATCTTGTATATTATTCACGGGCGGGATAGATCGTCGATCAAGCAGTAGCAAGGAAGGACTTGGTCCAGTTAATAGTCAGGCCCGAGTAAACGCCGAACCGTCGGACCCACCGTCATGGCCTGCGTCACGACGGCCATACTTAACATTGGCTGCGCCTCATATAGCAGGGGCAACTTTACGCCGGGAAAAGCCTAACGTAAACGTCGTAACTTTACTGCGTCGGCCGCTCGTATGTTCGGGAATTCGCGTATCTAGCTAATTTGCATACTCAACGTGGAATTCGACGGAAGCGCCACCTAGCGGTCAAAAAAAAAAAATGCAGAGTTTAGATCCGACGGCGTAAGAGACTTACGCCTGCGGATCTAATGGATATCTATGCGTAACTGATTCTAAGAATCAGTCGCATAGATACGACGGCGCAACGCAGAGATACGACGGCGTATCTGGAGATACGCCGTCGTATCTCGGTTGTGAATCTGGGCCTTTATTTTTTGCGCTATAAAAAAAAAATAGAGCGACAATTTTGAAAAAAATGCAATATTTTTTACTTTTTGCTATAATAAATATCCCCAAAAATATATAAAAAAAATTTAGGCCGATATGTATTCTTCTACCTATTTTTGGTAAAAAAAAAAAATCGCAATAAGCGTTTATCAAATGGTTTGCGCAAAATTTATAGCGTCTACAAATATTTTTAAAGTTTTATTGCATTTTTATAATTTTTTTTTTTTTTACTTTACTTTTTGTTTTACTACTAATGGCGGCGATCAGCGATTTTTTTCGTGACCGCGACATTATGGCGGACACTTCGGACAATTCTGACACATTTTTGGGACCATTTTTATTTTCACAGCAAAAAAGGCTATAAAAATGCATTGTTTACTGTGAAAATGACAATTGCAGTTTGGGAGTTAACCACAGGGGGCGCTGAAGGGGTCATGTATGACCTCATCTGTGTTTTTAACTGTAGGGGGGTGTGGCTGTAGGTGTGACATCATCGATTATGTATCCCTATATAAGGGAACACACGATCGATGACGGCGCCACAGTGAAGAACGGGGAAGCTGTGTTTACACACAGCTCTCCCCGTTCTTCAGCTCCGGGGACCGATCGCGGGACTCCAGCGGCGATCGGGTCCGCAAGTCCCGCGGCCGCGGAGCTTCGGACCGGGTCGCGTGCGCGTGACCCCACAGCTGGTCTTAAAGGGCAACGTACAGGTACGTTGATGTGCCCAGCCGTGCCATTCTGCCGACGTATTTGGGCGTGAAGGGGTCCTTAAGTGGTTAAAGAAGCCTTGGATATTTATATCCCCCCTTGTGGGTGAAATGTAAATAATACAATTGTATCTTGGGGCCCGCAGCTGCTGGTTACTGTCTGTAATGATGCCCCGTGCAATGCAAGTATTAACAAAAAAAATGCTTATGCCACAGCAATAAGAAAAACATGGGGTGCAGCAGGGGGTGCCACCCTTTCTTCAAGTCAAACCCGAACTCTTTAGCGGCACACTGCAATTTTATTTTTTATTTTTTATAGTATAACCAGGGGTCCACATGCGGCCCGCGGAGGACATTTAACCGGCCCACCACACCCTGACATGCACAGCAGGTTGCAAGGCAGGTTGTAACACAGCGATCCGGCTGTGTCATGGCGCTCACAGTGTTAACAGTTCGGGCGCGCTATGATAAAAGTCCCGCCCTCCTCCTGACCTAGACTAGCTCATGTGATAGAGTCGGGGTTCTGTCTATCACACAAGCTGGTCTAGGAAGAGGAGGGCGGGACTTTTATCATAGCGCGCCCAAACTGTTACCAACACTGTGAGCTTCGTGACACAGCGGGACCGTGACACAGCAGCAGTTTGGCACAGTAAGAGTAAGGCTGTGCGGACGATGGTGAGGGGAGGGGGGGGGGGCTTGCAAATAGGGGCTTGCGATGGTGAGGGGGGTTGCAGTGAGGGGCTGATGATGATAGTCAGGGGTGGGGCTTGCAAAGGTGAGGGGGGTTGCAATGAGGGGCTGAAGATGTAATGATGAATGGGGGGCTTGCAAATAATGATTGTGAGGGGGGCTTGCAATGAGGGGCTGATGATGTAATGATGATGGTGAGGTAGGTGGGGGGGGGGGGGGGGGGGCTTGCAATGATCATGATAGTTTTTTTTTTTATAGTCCGGGCCTCTAACGGTCTGAGGGACAGTGAACCGCCCCCCTGTTTAAAAAGTTTGAGGACCCCTGGTATAAACTATACATATATTTTTTCTAATAACCACTTCAGCCCCGGAATAATTTACCCCCCTTCCTGACCAGAGCACTTTTTGCGATTCCGCACTGAATTTCACTGGTATAAGCAATCATTTTTCACTGCATAAAAAATGTGATTTATTCAGGGTTTACTATTGTGATTATCTTTGTCTGGCTACAATCACATAGTACAAATGGTCTGTGATTGGCCCTGTCTGTACCATGTGATCACGGTGACCAATCACAGAGATCAGCACAATAGTACACAATGAATGGCATGAACCAAGGTCATCCATTGTGTAGAATTGTCATATGATCTGTTCCGATTGGTCACAGTGATCACATGGTACCGGCAGGGGTCCGGTAGACCGATATGTCAACCGATGTGTCTGGTGGACACAGCAGGTGACAGATCGTACCACAGTGCGTCCTGTGAGGTCGTCATATGACGTGTACCCCCTTCTTCAAAGTAGGTGGGTATTAACCGGTTCCCGCCAGCCCTATAGTACAATCATGGCCGGGTGGAAACTGGTTAATACCCACCTTGAAGAAGGGGGAACACACCATGAAAGCATGTCCTAAAAATTTGGGTGTTAGTCCAAATAAAACAAGAATCACAGAGAGAACTTGTTTTTGTTACAAGTGCACTAATATGGCTACAATCACCTCAATTGTGACGTCATCATACTCGGTGGTGAGTTGCACCAGAAGAGTTCATCTTCTTCTGAGGAAGTACCTGATATTTTGGGAATGTTTTGTTCCAGATCCACCATCCCGTCTTGAATTCCTTCTCTCCCCAGCACCTCCGACTTGACTTGCGGCAATGGTTCCTGGGGAACCATCATGGTAGCGTACGTGCTGATCACCAGAATCACCAGGCCGACTCCCAGAATAAACTGCGCATGAACAGAGAAGACGAGTCACATGCAGTCACATCCTTCATTATGTACATTCCTAGCAAATATCAGTATACATTGGTGGTCAGTAAGGAGATGTCCCCCTACCTTGGTGGTCAGTACGGAAATGTTCCCTTACCTTGGTGGTCAGTAAGGGAAATGCCCCATTACCTTGGTGGTCAGTAAGGGAAATGCCCCATTACCTTGGTGGTCAGTAAGGGAAATGCCCCATTACCTTGGTGGTCAGTAAGGAGATGTTCCCTTACCTTGGTGGTCAGTAAGGAGATGTTCCCCTACCTTGGTGGTCAGTACGGAAATGTTCCCTTACCTTGGTGGTCAGTACGGAGATGTTCCCCTACCTTGGTGGTCAGTACGGAAATGTTCCCTTACCTTGGTGGTCAGTAAGGAGATGTTCCCCTACCTTGGTGGTCAGTAAGGAGATGTTCCCCTACCTTGGTGGTCAGTACGGAAATGTTCCCTTACCTTGGTGGTCAGTAAGGAGATGTCCCCTTACCTTGGTGGTCAGTAAGGAGATGTCCCCTTACCTTGGTGGTCAGTAAGGAGATGTCCCCTTACCTTGGTGGTCAGTAAGGAGATGTTCCCTTACCTTGGTGGTCAGTAAGGAAATGTCCCCTTACCTTGGTGGTCAGTAAGGGAAATGTCCCCTTACCTTGGTGGTCAGTAAGGGAAATGTCCCCTTACCTTGGTGGTCAGTAAGGGAAATGTCCCCTTACCTTGGTGGTCAGTAAGGGAAATGTCCCCTTACCTTGGTGGTCAGTAAGGGAAATGTCCCCTTACCTTGGTGGTCAGTAAGGAAATGTCCCCTTACCTTGGTGGTCAGTAAGGGAAATGCCCCATTACATTGGTGGTCAGTAAGGGAAATGCCCCATTACATTGGTGGTCAGTAAGGGAAATGTCCCCTTACATTGGTGGTCAGTAAGGGAAATGTCCCCTTACCTTGGTGGCCAGTAAGGACATGTCCCCTTACCTTGGTGGCCAGTAAGGACATGTCCCCTTACCTTGGTGGCCAGTAAGGACACGTCCCCTTACCTTGGTGGCCAGTAAGGACACGTCCCCTTACCTTGGTGGCCAGTAAGGACATGTCCCCTTACCTTGGTGGCCAGTAAGGACATGTCCCCTTACCTTGGTGGCCAGTAAGGAGATGTCCCCTTACCTTGGTGGTCAGTAAGGAGATGTCCTCTTACATTGGTGGTCAGTGGTGACATTATTGCCGATCCGGCCCACCCCCTTGGCACATAGAATGATTTAAAGGTAGGAAGGGGTTTACTCAGGAGAGTTGGAGGATAAGTGACATTAAAGGATTACCAAGTAAATCAGGAGATACGACCTCCCAGGCCTCGCTCTCGCAGGGTTAACGTCTCTGCTCTCCTCTCTGACTGTCCCAGATCCCGGGAAGGGGGAGATGTGGGTGGAATGAACATTACGCAGTCCTGTGGCAGGATCTGGCCTGGGATTCTACTGACCTGACCCACTTTCCCTGACACATCATACGGCTGCCCTTTCCTCCGTATTGCTCCATAATCCCCCTCCTCCGCTCAGCTGTGGGAGATTCAGGTCACTGTGCCATACAGGCACTCGGGGGCCGATGGAGAGACCGCACCAGCTGCTGGGTGTAAAGGGCTTTCCGGAGTTCATGTGGGGGCAATTCATAGAGACTCCATCATCCCGGAGACTTACCTCACAATGATTACATATGGTGTAAGCTGACCGAGGGGCATATCATATCCATCAGCCTCCCCACAGTACTGTACCAGAGGAATATCTCTTGTATTTAAGACTTCTACCATTTGTATCTTTAAACGGCTTCTAATTTAAAACAATATTCTGCCCGTTAATTAAATTGCTTTTTTTTTTTTTTTTGATAATAAATACATTTATCTCATGTGTCTTCTTCTAGAATCTTCTCGAGATCTGTGCAGTAACCCTGTAATAAAGACCGCTCACTGCTGCCCTCTTTCCTTGTGCGGGAGAACTGGTCTTGTCCCGCCCCTTCCTGTAGTGGGTGGAGCCTGCTGGGCACCACCCACAGCTCTGCTCTCTCCCCTTGTGCAGGGGGACCTGGTCTCGTCTCCGCCCCCTACTGTAGTGGGCGGAGACTGCCAGGTCTTTCCCACAGCTTTGTAGTTTCTGTAGTGGATAGAGCTTGATTGCCACCCCCCCCCCCCCACAACTCTCTCGCTCTCCTTTTGCAGGGGGCTGGTATTGTCTCTGCCCCCCTCCTGTACTTTTGTTGTGGGTGGAGCCTACTGGGTCCCTCCCACAGCTCTGCCCTTTCTCCTTGTGCAGGTGGATTGTTTTTTTCTCCACCACCTCCTGTAGTCCTCTATATTGGGTAGAGCCTACTGGGCTCCTCCCACAGCTCTGCTCTCTCCTTGTGCAGGGGGACTAGAGCCTTGTCTCCGCCCCCTCCAGTAGTTTTCTATTGTGGGTGGAGCCTACTGGGTCCCTCCCACAGCTCGGCTCATTCTCCTTGTGCAGGAACACTAGTCCTGTCTCCGCCCCCTCCTGTTGTCCTCTGTAGTGGTTGGATGGAGTCTACTGGGCTCCTCCCACAGCTTTGCTTTCTCCTTGTGCAGGGGGACTACTGGTCTTGTCTCCCCTTTTAGTCCTCTGTATTGGGTGGAAACTACTGGGCTCCTCCCACAGCTTTTTGTGCAGGGAGACTAGGGCCTTGTCTCCACCCCCTCCAGTAGTTTTCTATTGTGGGTGGAGCCTACTGGGCCCCTCCCACAGCTCTGCTCATTCTCCTTGTGCAGTAACACTTGTCTTGTCTCCGCCCCCCTCCTGTAGTCCTCTGTATTGGGTGGAGTCTACTGGGCTCCTTCCACAGCTCTGCTCTCTTTTTGTGCAGGGAGACTAGGGCCTTGTCTCCATCCCCTCCAGTAGTTTTCTATTGTGGGTGGAGCCTACTGGGCCCCTCCCACAGCTCTGCTTATTCTCCTTATGCAGCAACACTTGTCTTGTCTCCGCCTCCTGTCCTCTGTATTGGGCGGAGTCTACTGGGCTCCTCCCACAGCTCTGTCTCTTCTTTGCAGGGTGACTGGACTTGTCTCCGCCTCCTGTCATTTTCTGTAGTGTGTTTTTTAGATTTTTTTTATATTATTTAAAAAAAACAATTTTTTTAACAACAAGTTTTTGTAGAGAGCAGCCTTAATCCTGCTCTTCTGGGGTCCCCCGCCGGTGCTCCAGGCCCCTCCCTCCTGTCGAGTGCCCCCAGAGCAAGCAGCTTGCTATAGGGGCACCTAAGCAGGCTCGCTCCCAAGCCGCTGCCCTGCATGTCCATTCACACACAGAGCCGCAGTTTGGCCCCTCCTCTCTCTCTCCTAAATGGCTCACTGGCTGTGACTAACAGCAGTAGGAGCCAATGGCTCCTGCTGCTTTCTAAGCCAATGGGGAGGAAGAGTCCCCGGAGAGCCGAGGCTTTCATAAACATCGCTGGATCACGATGGGGCTCTGGTAAGTATAAAAGGGACTGGGGAGGCTGCTGCACATAGAGGTAAAAAACCTTCAACCTATAGAACCACTTTTGGTCTCCTGAACGCACTTCCCTCTCTGGTGTGTGCACAGATGCAATGAAGCCAGGCTTCAGCATCTAAACACAGGCGGTGGTGTAACGCACATGCTGAGATCTGGGACTTCTATACCTGCTCCGTCTTCGTACACGCAAAATAAATCAGCCCTCATGTGCGCCGGTGTGCGGCAGGTCTCTGCTAGGTCCCCAAGTCCTGTGACACATCTCATCGGTTTGCATAGAGGTCAAATTTAGGTACCATGTCCATCTTTTCAGGACAAAAAAAAAAAAATGAGTGAAAGATTTTACCTGCTCCGCCCACAATTCCTAAAGCAAGGACTTACTACCTCTCCCTTCTGATAGGGGTATGTAAATACTGCCTGCTCCACAATAGCAACTGCTTTAAATCCGCTGTGGCACGCAGAACGAAAATTGCGACCCGTCGCCAGTCACAGGTGTGAGTGTCCCCGGGGTGACCCGCTCCATGAAACCGAGGACAACGAAGGATTAATAGGACCTTCACAGGTTCTCATCTCTTCACAGCTTTGCTAAATTGCCCTTTTCAACTTCCTCTGGCCTGCCTGGACTGCCGATCTCCTCCTCTTCACCGCGCCAGTCGGGGCTTCCTGTTTTCTGTAATTAACTACTTGTTGGCAGAATTATAAGGCGTTGGCGGTCCAGCTGTAACATCTGGACTGCACAGGTCCTGGGGGGTACATGGTGGCCATGCAAGACACTGCTCTATATACGGCTTCTCTGTATATTCTGCTGATCATATCGGAGCTTTCCATATACTTCATACCTCAGGGCATGACAAATATTCTAATTGACTTATCACATAAACATAAAAGGTGTGGCACAAATCCATATACATAGGTGAATATATATATATATATATATATATATATATATATATATATATATATATATATATATATATATATGTGTACAATGTAAATGTAAATATAATTTACATAGAGAGTTGGGTAAAATAGCCCAATGTGATATAATCCCAACACCAAAAAATCCTCCAATGGAATTTTCCAAATTCCTTCACCGCTTGTACTTAAAAAAAAATGGATGCGCACTCACCAGAGGTGTTTGACCACAATCTACAGGTAGGTCAAAAAGTGCTTTTCTGCTTTCAGAGGCTATGGTTTCCCCTGGGATGTCACTTCCTGAAGACGTCATTTTGGGCAAAACATACGTCAGTGGCATGGGACCATCACGTCCAGGCTGAAACGCACAACGGCTCCATGCTGGTAGCGGCAGTGACATCCCATCACATGCACGCCGTATATGCCGATATAATCCCAACACAAAAAAATCTTCGACGGAATTTTCCAAATTCCTTCACCACTTGTGCTTTAAAAAATGGATGCGCACTCACCAGAGGCGATGGACCCCTTTTTACAGGTAGGTCAAAAAGTGTTTTTCTGCTTTCAGAGGCATCCCCCCCTGGGATGTCACTTCCTGAAGACGTAATTTTTGGGCAAAACATATGTCAGTGCATGGGGTCATCACTTTTGGGTCCTGTGTGACATCATGTCCAGGCTGAAAAATCTTAAGTAAGGCTTGGATCGCACAACGGCTCCATGCTGGTACATCCCATCTCATGCACGCTGTACATGCTGGTGCCGGTCTCTAGGCATCTGCTCTCAGAGGCTAAAGCCTCGTACACACGATCGGATTTCCAATTGGACAAATCTGTCGAATTTTGTCCGAAAGGCGCTGGCCAGGAACTTGTTCTGCATACAGGCGGCAAAACGTTGTCAGCCAACAAATATGAAACAATGTGGTTTTTCAGCTCTTTAGCGCCACCCTTTGGGCAACTTCTGCCAATGTTGTGCTATGAGGAGGAGGAGGAGGAGGAGGAGGAGGAGGAGGAGGAGGAGGAGGAGGAGGAGGAGAAGAAGACGAAAAAGGAGGAGGAGGAAGACGAAAAAGGAGGAGGAGGAAGACGAAAAAGGAGGAGGAGGAAGACGAAAAAGGAGGAGGAGGAAGACGAAAAAGGAGGAGGAGGAAGACGAAAAAGGAGGAGGAGGAAGACGAAAAAGGAGGAGGAGGAAGACGGAGGAGGAAGACGGAGGAGGAAGACGGAGGAAGAAGAAGGAGGAGGAGGAGGAGTGCACACTCCCCCCCCCCCCCCCCCAATCCCCCCCTCCAGCTCTTCGGCCTGTACTTCTATACAGGCTTTCAGTTAGAAAGCTCAAGGAAGTATCAATGATCTAAAAGTACACCGAGGGGTTTATTTACTAAAGGCAAATCCACTTTGCACTGCAAGTGCACTTGGAAGTGCAGTCGCTGTAGATCTGAGGGGGACATGCAAGGAAAATAAAAGAAAACAGCACTTTAGCTTGCACATGATTGGATGATAAAATCAGCAGAGCTTCCCCTCATTTCAGACCTACCCCTCAGATTTTCAGCAAGTGCACTTGTAGTGCAAAGTGGATTTGCCTTTCGTAAATAACCCCCTGAGTAGCATACTCATAATCCATTGATAACTACAAGTCCCACGTGCACCTACAGATGGAACTTGTAGTTTATTCATTCACAGATCCCTCGGAGTCCCGAAGAACCACGCTGATTTTTAAATGCGACAGCGGCTGCGGGGGAGAGGAACCCCTGCCCACTCTTATGTGAGATGGGGCTCAGGGGGTGGTGTGAGTGTGCTTCGGGAACATGTTACACCTTAAATACAGGTTTAACATGTTCCTGAAGGTGAACCTAGCCCTGCGGAGTATCTGCATTTGGTGACGCGGCACTGTTCTGGCCTGGGCCGGAGACAGGAAGAAAAAGTTTTGCTTTTCAATCCGTTTTTTTTTTTTTTTTTGATAATGTGCAAAAGGGAAGGGGGAGGAGTCAACAAAGAAGACCACGTAAAATTGGGTAAAATTTCCATTGTGCTTTACATACCTGTGAGGTCACACCCTTGTTAAGGATCTTCTTATAAATGAGGGCTGGAAGGATGAAGCAAATGAGACTTCCCATGGTTGCTCCAGTCAGACCCAGAATGGTTTCCACTGAGAAATGCAAATAAATCACTTTCAGTATCACAAGAAGAAGAAAAACACAAGTCGGGGCTTTCCCACACAATAAGACATTTCCCACACATTTCTGGCAGTGTGGGTTCTGTTGGAAACCGTACATCGAATGAATGTAGGCCGTGCAACCTTTTCATTAGAAATACCGCCACGTGCACCAAAAATTCACAACAGCGGCAATTTTAATCTTGGTCAGTATTGCTTCAACAGATTAAATAAAAGGTAAACCGCCATATTGGATGTATGAAAAGTAAGAATCATCATGCCTCTGCAAGTCATGCTCAGTCTCGCAATTCCTCATGGGACGAGAAGTTCCACAACAACTGAAGGACCGCAGTTGCCCACACCTGGACATCCTCCAGCCAATAAATGGGGAGGGGCTCTATGGCCCAGATTCACAAAGCACTTACGCCGACGTAAGTGCAAATGTGCGCCGTCGTATGTGTGCGCAAGACCCACGAACAGATATGCGCCTAAAAACAGGCTACATCCCGCCGACGTATCGTGCTTACTCCGGCGTAGAGTGGGTGCACATTTAGGCTGGGCGCATAGTGCCGCTCCCATTGATAGCCATTCAAATATGCAAATGAGGGTAAATACGGCGATTCACGAACCTGCGTGCGCCCGACGCAGGCTACGATAGGTGCGCGTAAGTTGTACGTCCGGCGTATTTTACGTTGGACATGTGTCTGGCTGGGCGTAGGTTACGTTCATGGCGTACACAGTGATCCGGCGTAGTTTAGGCAGTTGTTCCGACGTGGTTGTGCGCAGGGGGATGCGTCCACGTCGCCGCGCAGTTCTTGATGCGTATCTGTCTGGCGCTCGGCCCATCATTTGCATGGGGTTACGCCTCATTCGCCTTCTAATCCCACGCCACGCTGGCGCAGCGTTGGGAGCACTGGCTTGCTGAATTCAATGCTTGCCTCTCTGCGCTACGCCGGCGTGGCGTACGCGCTACGGCGGCGTAATGTGCGCCTTGCTCTCTGTGAATCTGGGCCTATCTGGCTTGCTGCAGCTTCTAATGCACATTATGAGAAGCTCACAGTGTGCAGTGAAATCAGAGGAAGCCATTTCAGTGCAGCAGGGGAATCTGTACAACTGTGTAGGACTTACCCGTTACACACCCCCCCCAAGTAGTTTATAATAATCGCATTTTGCGGCACTGGAGGAACCTCCGGAGCACATTGCGAAACGACGACAGGCTTATTATTGTGTAGACCAGGGGTCTCAAACTGGCGGCCCTCCAGCTGTTTCAAAACTACAAGTCCCATCATGCCTGTGGGAGGAGTCATGCTTGTAACTTTCAGCCTTGCAATGCCTCATGGGACTTGTAGTTTTCGCAGCAGCTGGAGGCCCACCAATTTGAGACCCCTAAACTAGAGCAACTGTGGCCCTCCAGCTGTTGCAAAACTACAAGTCCCATCATGCCTCTGCCTGTGGGAGTCATGCTTGTAACCATCAGCCTTGCAATGCCTCATGGGACTTGTAGTTTTGCAACAGCTGGAAGGCCACAGTTGCTCTAGTCCAGGGGTCTCAAATTGGTGGTCCTCCAGCTGCTGCGAAACTACAAGTCCCATGAGGCATTGCAAGGCCGACAGTTACAAGCATGACTCCCACAGGCAGAGGCATGATGGGACTTGTAGTTTCGCAGCAGCAGGAGGGCCGCCAGTTTGAGACCCCCCTGGTTTAGACAAAGCCTCAGAGTGGACGGGTCTGTTCTCTTTGAAGGGCCTGGCGGAGGAGAATCCTCGAGGACCCGACCCCCAGGACCACTCCTGTGATTTAGGGGTAAGATAGAGATTTCCTGGCTGAACGAACAATGGAACATTGATTTCTTTCCATTCAGCAGAATGACTTTGATTCACAAACATCCATTATGTCTGAAGCAGCTGTGGAAAAGTAATCAGCTCTCCATGTGATCTGTGAATAGACCTTCCCTGCAAAACACAGGCGGGGGGGGGGGGGCACGGCGGGGGTGGGGGACAGATCACCTTTCCTACATATACAAAAAGTCAAAATAGAATTTTTCTTTCGTTCATAGACGGACACAGCCTTCATTGACCTTAGGGTTATGCTTCTTCCTACCTGGTAGGAAGAAGCATAACCCTAAGGTCAATGAAGGCTGTGTCCGTCTATGAACGAAAGAGAAATGGATTTTACGGTGAGTACAAAAATCCTTTTTTCCCCTTCCTGGACATATTGAAAATTAAAGCAATATACCTAGGGGCACGTTAAAGTAGAATTCCGGGCTAAAGCCGACTTATCCACCCCTCCTAACACCTATGCTGACTAACCTGTCTAAGCAAGATGTATATTCCGACTTATGTTCAGCCGTGCCCCTCCCCCAACACACAGAAGGAAACCGACAGCCTCATCTGCATGTTCCACCGAGACTTTGTAGAGGGATATTCATTCCCTTCACTCAGGTCTCAGATTACACTCAGCTCTCTGCTGTGCAGTGCGTGAGCTAGATCCCCCCGGGCCCCCCTTGCCTCCTGGAGCTGAGAAATAGCCTTTGATCTGTGTACTTTGAACATATCTGGAGGAGAGAGGGCTGCAGATTAACAGGTACAGCTAACTTATGTAGGATTTGTTTAATCTCTGTGGATCACCTGAGGCCAGTCACTTCACTGGGAATATGCGATGGGTTTACAACCACTTACCATTTGGTATCATAATTCCACCTATCATGGTTCCGAACACCACGACTAACGTCAAAACTTTGAACCGTAGGGGTGGCATGTACCCTCCAGCAGTAAACGTGCCATCTTTTTGCTGTGCGAAAGGGAAACATTGTATAATGTGCGTTAGAAGAAGTTCTCCAAATATTAATACAGTGATCCCCAGGGTATGCCTCAATGGATGCCACCTCGCCCCAGGGTATGCCTCAATGGATGCTACCTCGCCCCAGGGTATGCCTCAATGGATGCTACCTCGCCCCAGGGTATGCCTCAATGGATGCCACCTCGCGCCCCAGGGCATGCCTCAATGGATGCTACCTCGCCCCAGGCTATGCCTCAATGGATGCTACCTCGCCCCAGGGTATGCCTCAATGGATGCTACCTCGCGCCCCAGGGTATGCCTCAATGGATGCTACCTCGCCCCAGGGTATGCCTCAATGGATGCTACCTCGCGCCCCAGGGTATGCCTCAATGGATGCTACCTCGCGCCCCAGGGTATGCCTCAATGGATGCTACCTCACCCCAGGCTATGCCTCAATGGATGCTACCTCGCCCCAAGGTATGCCTCAATGGATGCTACCTCGCCCCAGGGTATGCCTCAATGGATGCTACCTCGCCCCAGGGTATGCCTCAATGGATGCTACCTCGCCCCAGGGTATGCCTCAATGGATGCCACCTCGCCCCAGGGCATGCCTCAATGGATGCTACCTCGCCCCAGGGTATGCCTCAATGGATGCTACCCCGCCCCAGGGTATGCCTCAATAGATGCTACCTCGCCCCAGGGCATGCCTCAATGGATGTTACCTCGCCCCAGGGCATGCCTCAATGGATGTTACCTCGCCCCAGGGTATGCCTCAATGGATGCTACCTCGCCCCAGGGCATGCCTCAATGGATGTTACCTCGCCCCAGGGTATGCCTCAATGGACGCTACCTCGCCCCAGGGTATGCCTCAATGGACGCTACCTCCCCCTAGGGTATGCCTCAATGGACGCTACCTCGCCCCAGGGTATGCCTCAATGGACGCTACCTCGCCCCAGGGTATGCCTCAATGGACGCTACCTCGCCCCAGGGTATGCCTCAATGGACGCTACCTCGCCCCAGGGTATGCCTCAATGGATGCTACCTCGCCCCAGGGTATGCCTCAATGGACGCTACCTCGCCCCAGGGTATGCCTCAATGGACGCTACCTCGCCCCAGGGTATGCCTCAATGGACGCTACCTCGCCCCAGGGTATGCCTCAATGGATGCTACCTCGCCCCAGGGTATGCCTCAATGGATGCTACCTCGCCCCAGGGTATGCCTCAATGGATGCTACCTCGCCCCAGGGTATGCCTCAATGGATGCTACCTCGCCCCAGGGTATGCCTCAATGGATGCTACCTTGCCCCAGGGTATGGCTCAGCCTTAGAGATGGAATCCATGGACACTACCCCCAGCGGACATTACCTTGCCCCAGTATACAGCTTAATGGACACTACTTTGCCCCAGGGTAACGAAACACAGAAAAAACATTTGTCTCAATTTTGTATGCAGGGCGGAGAGGGGTGTGCAAGGATACCCTGGGGCGAGTTAGCATCCATAGAGGCAGTATTTCCAGGGGCTGGAGTTACACTTTAAGTTAGATCTCCTCTATCTAATGGTTACACCAACCTGCTGTTCGAATAGGAGCGTGCTCAGCGCCTGCCGGCAGGGAAGGATCATCATCGGAAACCCAACCGCCACTGACATCATGAAGCCCACTCGGATCATCTCAGTCACCACATTGGACGGGAAGTTGACCAGCACGTTGCCGGCGATCGTTTCTGTGAAACTGACGTAACCAAAGAAACCAACCTGGAAAAATCGCAAGAAAAAGCTCCAATGTCAGGAGACTTGTATTTAAGGCCTAACCCCAGCGCAGGATCAATTATTTTGGAGGAGCAGCATTGTCACCTTGGACTGCCCTCATGATTAGGACAACAAGCGACTGGACCTGCATTGCCGTATTCTCATTACAAAGGAAAAAGTGATCAAAAAAAATAATTTAAAGCCTCTCAGCGAGCCGCCGAGACTGACGCTCCCCGCCCCTCCACAGCTCAGCGCTCCAGTGAGCGTGGAGGAGCATTGCAGGAGAGCTGCTGATTGACAGGCAGCAGCTCTCCACTTGGTGAGGTGAGAGAACCGAGCCATTGGTGGCTTGGTTATCAGTGAAGAGACGGTGGGGGACAGATGCAAGTAAAATTATGGGATAAAAAAAAATCCCATACTTCTATTTAACTCCGCATGGAGTGCCCCCACCAAGAGCCGCATTCCATGGGGGCACTCTCGCCTCCCCTCCCCCATCTTCTTCCCCATCTCTTCCCCCTCCTCCCCCTCTCCCCTCCCCCCATCTTCTTCCCCCTCCCCCCCTCCCCCCATCTTCTTCCCCCTCCCCCCTCCCCCCATCTTCTTCCCCCTCCCCCCATCTTCTTCCCCCTCCCCCCCCCCTCCCCCCTCCTTCTTCCCCCTCCCCCCCTCTTCCCCCTCCCCCCTCTTCCCCTCTCCCCCTCCCCCCCCTCTCCCCCTCTCCCCTCCCCCATCTCTTCCCCTCTCCCCTCCCCCATCTCTTCCCCTCCCCCCATCTCTAACCCCTCCCCCCTCCCCTCCCCATCTCTTCCCCCTCTTCCCCTCCCCCCATCTCTTCCCCTCCCCTCCCCCCTCTCTTCCCCTCCCCCCTCCCCCCTCTCTTCCCCCTCCCCTCCCCCCTCTCTTCCCCCTCCCATCTCTTCCCCCTCTCCCATCTCTCCCCCCTCCCCCATCTCTTCCTCCTCCCCTCTCTCCTCCTGCCCCCTCCCCTCTTGCACCCTCCCCTCTCTCCCCCTCCCCCCCCCTCCCCCCCCCTGCCCCCCCCCCCTCTTCCCTCTCCTTCCTCCCCCCCCCCTCTTCCCCTCCTTCCTCCCCCCCCTCCCCCCCTCCCCTCTCTCCTCCCCTCCTGCCCCCCCCCTCTTCCCTCTCCTCCCCCCCCCTCCCCCCCCTTCTCCCCCCCCCCCTTCCTCCTCTCCCCCTCTTCTCCCCCCCCTCCTCCTCTGCCCACTCTTTCCTCCTCCTCCTCTCCACTCCCCCCCTTCCTCCACTCCCCCCCCCCCCCCCCTCCCCCCCCCCCCCCCCCCCCGTCCTCCACTCCCCCCTCCACTCCACTCCCCACTCCCCCCTCCACTCCACTCCCCCCTCCACTCCCCCCTCCACTCCCCACTCCTCCCTCCCCTCTCCCTCTATTTATTTCTACTTACCAGGACATAGAATATGGTGACAATATTCAGAGAACGGGCGAAGATGGAACTCATGGTTTTCACAGAAGGTTCATCCAGACTGTCATATGTGGGGAGGACTTGGCTAGAAGAGGAGAAAATATTCAAATTTAAAAGCGGACCTTCAGTAATTTTTTCATCTTTCCTTTTGTTAAATCTTCTGCCCTTGTTGTCGTTTTTAACTTTGGGTAGTAAAACTTTTTTTTTTTTTTGCCAATAAATCCCTTATACAGCCCACTTCCTGTTTGTCTGGTTATAAGCCTGGGCCAGTGATGGGGAACCTTGGCACCCCAGATGTTTTGGAACTACATTTCCCATGATGCTCATGAACGCTGCAGTGTAGTTGAGCATCATTGGAAATGTATAAAAAAGAAAATGACCCAATGGAACCCTCCCGGTCATTGGAAATGTAGTTCCAAAACACCTGGGGTGCCATCACTGGGCTAGGCTTAGGACATCATGCACAGCTCTCTCACTCTCGTGAAGGTTTGTCAGGAATGGAGGGGGGTGGGAGTCATAAGAGTGCCAATGAGAGCTGCAGAGCTGGAGGCGTGCCCCCTGTGTGTGTAAATCCAGGAAGTGAACAGGCAGCAGCTTCAGCAGCCCACAGTTAAATTGGCTGCAGCCCGGCTCAGTGGAGGGAGATTTCTGCAGCATATTTGGCAAGTACAGAATCGCAGTCTATATAAAATAATATGCAAAGTGGTTGGAGGGAAGCTTCAGAATGGCAAAGATGTTTTCATTACAAATTATGTGAGCGGACTGCAGTTCCTCTGGAGTTGACTGAGCGGGGTGAGGTGTACCCCGGGGGGGGGGGGGTCGACCTGTTATGGTACCCAGAATACCAGGTTAGGATTTTAGATGATGAAGAGACCCGATGTATTCAGGAACTGCCTGAAAGAAAAGCATTTTCAGTCTGCCCGAGTACAGCCCCCCCCCCCCCCCCCTCTCCTCTGCTGCGATGGAGCATTAGCCGCAGCATGTTAATGTTAACATTTCATTATGGGAGTGTGAGAAAATGTATGAGCTGCCGCTGGATGTGAGAGGCCAGCACAGGCGCTGACAGATGACTGGAGGGACACCGAGGCTGCGCTGTGTTAAGTGCCTTCGGAATATAGAGAGAGAGAGCGGCTGCACCAGACCTGGCTGCAAATTACATCTCCGAGATTTCTCCAGTTTAATGAATTCCTCCGGATTAACATCTCTGGACATTGTAAAGGTGAAAAAAGCAACACCTAAAAGAATAAACCTCATTATTTTCTATGGGGACGCTTCTCGTTCTCTTCCTCAGAATTTACCAGGACTGGGCTACAAAACCTGTACACTCCACTCAAAACTGAAATTCCTTCTATAGGCTGAAGGTTTTTTTTCTTTTTACCTTAAAGCGGGGGTTCACCCTATAAAATAAAAAAATATTTTTTTTTCTTCTAGCCTAAAATTCGGCATTGTAGCGCGAGCTACAGTATGCCGGTCTTAATTTTTTTATCGCCGTACTCACAGTGTAATCGTACATAGTAGATTCCGACTCCCCACGGGGAATGGGCGTTCCTGATGATTGACGGCCGGCTCTGGCGCGTCACGCTTCTCCGGAAATAGCCGAAATAGGCTTGGCTCTTCACGGCGCCTGCGCATAGTCTGTGCGCAGGCGCCGTGAAGAGCCGAGACCTACTCCGGCTGTCTTCGGGGAGCGTGGCGTGCCAGAGCCGGCCGTCAATCACCCTCCCTCTTGAAAGGAACGCCCATTCCCCGCGGGCATTTAGAATCTACTATGTACGATTACACTGTGAGTACGGCGATAAAAAAATGTTGTTCTGCAGGGTGAAACACCGCTTTAAAGTAACATTAACCACTTCAATACCGGGCACTTACACCCCCTTCCTGCCCATGCCAATTGTTATCTTTTAGCGCTGTCGCACTTTGAATAACAATTGCGCGGTCATGCTACACTGTACTTAAACTCTTTATAATTCTCCCCCCCCCCCCACAAATAGAGCTTTCTTTTGTTATTTGATTACTGCTGGGATTCTTATTTTTTGCACAACAAATAAAAAAAGACCGAAAAAATTTCGGATTTTTTTTTTTTCTTTGTTTCTGTTATAAAATGTTGTAAAAAAGTACGATTTCTCCTTCAATGACGGCCAGGGATGAGGCTGCGCCGACGGGCCAGGGATGAGGCTGCGCCGACGGGCCAGGGATGAGGCTGCGCCGACGGGCCAGGGATGAGGCTGCGCCGACGGGCCAGGGATGAGGCTGCGCCGACGGGCCAGGGATGAGGCTGCGCCGACGGGCCAGGGATGAGGCTGCGCCGACGGGCCAGGGATGAGGCTGCGCCGACGGGCCAGGGATGAGGCTGCGCCGACGGGCCAGGGATGAGGCTGCGCCGACGGGCAGGGATGAGGCTGCGCCGACGGCCACGGATGAGGCTGCGCCGACGGCCACGGATGAGGCTGCGCCGACGGCCACGGATGAGGCTGCGCCGACGGCCACGGATGAGGCTGCGCCGACGGCCACGGATGAGGCTGCGCCGACGAGGTGAAGGATAAGGCTGCGCCAACGAGGTGAAGGATGAGGCTGCGCCAACGAGGTGAAGGATGAGGCTGCGCCAACGAGGTGAAGGATGAGGCTGCGCCAACGAGGTGAAGGATGAGGCTGCGCCAACGAGGTGAAGGATGAGGCTGCGCCAACGAGGTGAAGGATGAGGCTGCGCCAACGAGGTGAAGGATGAGGCTGCGCCAACGAGGTGAAGGATGAGGCTGCGCCAACAAGGTGAAGGATGAGGCTGCGCCAACGAGGTGAAGGATGAGGCTGCGCCAATGAGGTGAAGGATGAGGCTGCGCCAATGAGGTGAAGGATGAGGCTGCACCAATGAGGTGGCACTGATGAGTGAACAGTGATGGACATCACCGATCTGGCAGGCATTCATAATGGTGCCAGTCAGTGCCCATTTGTGGGCACTGATTGGCATATATTGGGCACACTGTGGAATCCCTGGGGGACATATCTGGCCATCCACGTGTTGGGGGCTTCCCTGGTGGTCCTGGTAGCATCCATGTATGTGGGGCCTGTGCTGAAAAACAATTAGGGCAGACACCCCTCCCCCCCCCCCCCCCCCCGTGTCAGGAGAGCACGAGTCATGCTGCGCTCCCGGAGTGGACCAGTCACGTGTCCCAGGAGATCGCCTAGAGGGAGGGGCTGCCTAGAGGGGGGGGCCACCTAGGGGCAGAGGAGCCTAAGCGGCCCCTAGGTGGAAGTAGGAAATGGGATAGGAAAACCCGCTCCTAGCAAAGCCCCCACTTCCCCCTCCAAAAAAAATTGCAAAAAAATAAATAAAATAATAATAGATGGACATTTCTGTCCTACATGTATTATTATTTTTTGACAAACGTGGAGTTAGCCTTTAATAATAGCTCATCGACAATCACAGTTTTTAGAGAATATGTCCTCCTCTTTCTATGAATGAAATTACAATTTGGGGTTTATTGGTTTTCTGAAGCTGCTGTGCTGATATGGATGTTCTCACCATGAAATGAGGGGGGGCAGGGTGGGGGCCGGGTACAGAATGACGCTTTGTTTACACCTCATTCCGCAAGCTGTACTTGGTGAGTAAATGTTGTCAGCGGGATTTCCATAATCATGAACACTTAGTGAAGGTGCTGAGGGACACAGAGCATCCAGCAGCCCCCATGATCTGGTTACAGTTCCAGGCCCCCCATGTGATGGGACCCCCCCCCCCCCTCTGTGACAGGATGGAGTGTTATATGCCAAGCCGTGCAACCTGATCTCTGCCACAGCGGAGAGAGGAAACGGGCCTGCACCTCGGTCACGGCTAGATCCTATAAAAAAAGAGAGCCTTCCTGCGGCAATAGTTTTATGGCCGCTGTTCCCGGAAAGCACAACTGCTGACCGACCAGGGTTCAGGAGGGCAGATGGGTGACATGTGTCATCGGTTTGGGGGGTTTAGCGGCGTACGTCAATGGCTACAGCACAACTGGGGCCCGCGGGGACCAGACCAATGATTGACCGTCACTTTAAATGGATGCATGGTTGACGTTTGTGAATGCCGCAGGTTGTGTCGGTGTTGGGAAATTCTAAGACTTTGGTCGGCCACAAGCCCAATGAGATGAAAGTGAAGATGTGACCTCTCGTCACTGGTCTGGGGATGACACAAACATGGAATCTTTATTCACGCCTCTCCAAATGTCAGCAATGTAACAGCACACTTAAGTGAAGGGTATGTATCTAGTTTAAAAGTGCACCTGTTCTAAACTAGTAAACACGTTATGTAAAAGGGGGAAGGGTGGGGGTGGGCGTAGGGTAAAGAAAAGGTAACAGAGCCTTCTTTATAGAGAAAATGGGCATCCGATCTACCTGTGGCAGCTAGTCACATGACCTGGCTAGGTGGTACCAGAGACTCTTGGGGGGACTAATGTTCAGCAAGACAAGACCAGTGGGCAACTTTGTCTAAACCAGTCTTTTCAACCACCAGGCACTGCTGAGCCTCAAGCCAGTCTCAGATCCCCTAACCCAGTGGTCATCAACCCTGTCCTCAGAGCCCACTAACAGGCCAGATTTTAAAGCGGGAGTTCACCCATAAAACAATTTTTCCCCTTAGATTCCTGCTCGTTTGGTCTAGGGGAATCGGCTAGTTGTTTTAAAATATGATCCGTACTTACCGTTTACGAGATGCATCTTCTCCGTCGCTTCCGGGTATGGGTCTTCGGGAGCGGGCGTTCCTTCTTGATTGACAGGCTTCCGACGGTCGCATCCATTGCGTCACTAGTAGCCGAAAGAAGCCGAACGTCGGTGCGGCTCTATACTGCGCCTGCGCACCGACGTTCGGCTTCTTTCGGAAAATCGTGACGCGATGTATGCGACCGTCGGAAGCCTCTCGGAAGACTGTCAATCAAGAAGGAACGCCCATTCCCGAAGCCCATACCCGGAAGCGACGGAGAAGATGCATCTCGTAAACGGTAAGTACTGCTCATATTTTAAAACAACTAGCCGATTCCCCTAGACAAAACGAGCAGGAAGCTAAGGGGAAAAAGTGTTATGTACGGGTGAACCCCCGCTTTAAATATTACCTTGGGGAGATGCAGACTAGAATACTGCAATCACTGGGCAGCAAATGGCATCACCTGTGATGTATAACGGTTATCTTGCAAACCTGGCCTGTTAGTGGGCCCTGAGGAGAAGGTTGATGACCACTGCCCTAACCCAGTGGTTCTCAACCTGGGGGGGGGGGGGGGGGGGTCGTCAATTGATGATTTGCATGGGGTTCACCGAATCCTGGGCTCTCCCAGCCATTTCATGGCCGCTCTCTTTTGTGTGTGTGTGTGTGTGTGTGTATATACTGTGTGGCCCCATAATCTCCTATTGCCTGGGGGCCCCCATAATCTCCTATTGCCCGGGGGCCCCCCATGATCTCCTATTGCCCGGGGGGCCCACGATCTCCTATTGCCCGGGGGCCCCACGATCTCCTATTGCCCGGGGGCCCCACGATCTCCTATTGCCCGGGGGCCCCACGATCTCCTATTGCCCGGGGGCCCCACGATCTCCTATTGCCCGGGGGCCCCACGATCTCCTATTGCCCGGGGGCCCCACGATCTCCTATTGCCCGGGGGCCCCACGATCTCCTATTGCCCGGGGGCCCCACGATCTCCTATTGCCCGGGGGCCCCACGATCTCCTATTGCCCGGGGGCCCCACGATCTCCTATTGCCCGGGGGCCCCACGATCTCCTATTGCCCGGGGGCCCCACGATCTCCTATTGCCCGGGGGCCCCACGATCTCCTATTGCCCAGGGGGCCCCACGATCTCCTATTGCCCAGGGGGCCCCACCATCTCCTAATGCCCGGGGGCCCCACCATCTCCTATTGCCCGGGGGCCCCACGATCTCCTGTTGCCCGAGGGCCCCATGATCTCCTATTACCTGGGGGCCCCACGATCTCCTATTGCCCGGGGGCCCCACGATCTCCTGTTGCCCGAGGGCCCCATGATCTCCTATTACCTGGGGGCCCCATGAGTTGTCAGTCCGCCCCTGCACAGCCCTGGCTCTAGGGGCAAGTGACTGATTCTTTTCTACTGCTCTTTAGTAACACTTACAGGTCTTGTCCGTCCCCCAGCCTGTGATTGGACAGTGAAATGAGAAGACAATCATATAATAATGAGCTAATGTTCTGCTCTCTCCTCCTATCAGCATTTCCATTGTTATCACATGAGCACTGCAAGGCAACTGATTGGCTCTTTCTGCTGAATCTCCCATTCCTGACGTGAATTCTTTCCTACGAGGACTCTTATGACACTCATCACCAAAAAAACAGAGATACTTACGATTGGCAGGCAAAGGACATGCCGAAGATGGGAATGCAGCGGAACATTCCTTCGAAGCGAGCGTAGCTGACCTGCTGCACCCATTGCCCACTGAAGAGGCCGTGTTTGAATGAGGAGAGAATGATCTACAGACAGGAGAGACATGATAAATAAAATCCGGAGTCTCAGGAAAGACAAATACTGCATAGAAAATAAAAGTTCGCTTCGGATGGAGGAAAAAACACTTCAAATCTCATTTCCCGTTGAACAGATTTCACTTCACTTCCTGTTCCAGAGACACAACAGGAAGTTAGGGAAAATACCTATAAAGTGCGGGGCACAGATCACCCAGCAGCCCCGACCAATGAGCCCTGATCTGCTTACAGTCACCAGGTCCCGATTGATGGGATAAAACACCCAGCGAGGGCCGTCACCAGCCCCGACCACTGAGCCCTGATCTGCTTAAAGGGGTTGTAAAGGTACAATTATTTTCCTAAATATCTTCCTTTACCTTAGTGCAGTCCTCCTTCACTTACCTCATCCTTCCATTTTGCTTTTAAATGTCCTTATTTCTTCTGAGAAATCCTCACTTCCTGTTCTTCTGTCTGTAACTCCACACAGTAATGCGAGGCTTTCTTCCTGGTGTGGAGTGTCGTGCTCGCCCCCTCCCCTGGACTACAGGAGAGTCAGGACGCCCACTAACACACAGCTCCTTTCACTGGCCCAGATTCAGCATAGCTTGCGCTATATTTGCGGGGGAGCAGGGCAACGATTTTGCCCTGCGCCCACACAAATATTTTGCGCTGCCCTCGATTCACGGAGAAGTAGCTCCGTGACTTGCGAGGGCGCGCCGGCAAATTTGCCCGGCGTAAGCGTGCGCAAGTTAAATGATCCCGCCTGGGGCGGGATTTAAATTAGGCGCGCTCCCGCGCCGAGCGAACAGCGCATGCTCTGTCGGGAAACTTTCCCGACGTGCATTGCGGCAAATGACGTCGCAAGGACGTCATTTGCTTCAAAGTGAACGTGAATGGTGTCCAGCGCCATTCACGAAGCACTTACGCAAACGACGTAACATTTGAACGTCGCGACGCGGGAGCGGCGGTATACTTTAGCACAGGCTGCCCCTGCTATTAGAAAGGGCAGCCTTGCGCTAAAGTAGCCGTACGGAAACTCCGTACCTGGCTTGCGCGGGGCCCGCGCAAGATTGTGAATCAGTGGTAGTATGCAATTTGCATACTACACGCTGATACACAATGGGAGCGCCCCCTAGCGGCCCCCGCAAGAATGCAGCCTAAAATCTGCGAGGCAGAAGAGCCTTATGCCGCGCAGATTTTAGGCTGCAGCCGGTGTAACGAGGTTCCTGAATCAGGAGCACTCGTTACACCGGAGCAAGTAAGCAATTGCGCCGTGTAACTCATGGTTACACAGGCGCAATTGCTTCTTGAATCTGGGCCACTGTCTGCAACGTAGAGAGCGTCCTGACTCTCCTGTAGTACAAGTGCATGCGGCGGTCAGCAAGCAGTTAATCACATGATTAATACTGTGTGACTTAAAAAACTGGAACTACCGCTATTTTATTCTTTAGGGTGTCTGCTTTCAGAAAATAAATCATGTTTTGGGTTTTACATAATCTACAGACCTACATTTTTTATTTTTTAAAGTGTGTGCAAAAGAAAAAAATAAACACATAACACGTGGTGCTAAAAGTCAGTTACATGTATTGATTGTCGTCACCTGTGGCCTTAGCATTGAAGTCATTGCAGATACCAGATTCCTATTTTTAGCCCTAAAACATATTTGTCTTGGAGCCGCATTTAGAAAAATAAACTGAACTTTGATCCCAACTTTACTGTGACCGACCCCCAGCTACCCTGCCTGTCCGTTTAACACGCGATCGTTCTGCAACAACAATACCACAGAATTATTAGATATAGATATGTATATCTCTACAGATAGAGATATAGGGCCAGATTCTCAAAGAGATACGACGGTGTATCTCCCATCGTATCTCTGAGTCCGGCCGTCGTATCTATGCGACTGATTCATAGAATCAGATACGCATAGATATGCCTAAGATCCGACAGGTGTAACTGTGTTACACCGTCGGATCTTAACTGCAATTTAAAAATGGCCGCTGGGGGCGTTCCCGCCGATTTACGCTGAGCAATATGTAAATCAGCGAGATACGACAATTCACAAACGTACGCGGGCCCGACGCAGTTTGTTACGACGTTTACGTAGCAGTTATCCCGGCGTATACTTACCCCTGCTTCTATGAGGCGCAGCCAATGTTAAGTATAGCTGTCGTTCCCGCGTCAAATTTTAATTTTTTTTACATCGTTTGCGTACGTCGATTCTCAAACCCGCTCGTTGCAAGTTACGCTCACGCCGAAACCACTGACGTCCTAGCGACGTCAGTGGGAGCAATGCACGCCGGGAAAATTCGCGGACGGCGCATGCGCATTTAAATCGGCGCAGGGACGCGCCTGATTTAAATAGTACACTCCCCCTAGCCGCAGAATTTGAATTCCGCCGGGGGATTTACGATCCGCCGCCGCAAGTTTGGAAGTGTTTTGTGAATTACCCACTTGCCTCTCAAACTTGCGGCGGCGGATCTTAAATCACATAGATCACGCGGATCTAAAGATCCGCTGATCTATGTGAATCTAGCCCACAGATTATATATATTATCCATCTATATATATACACATACACACCGGCCACTTTATTAAGTACACCTTGCTAATACTAGGTTGGACCCCCTTTTGCCTTCATGCTTCACATTATAAATTCAACAAGGAAAATATATATATATATATATATATATATATATATATATATATATATATATATATATATATATATATATATATATATATATATATATATAAATAAATAAATAAATAAATGGTATTTATTAATTTTTTTTTACATTTTTACACTGTGTCTTTAATTTTTTATTATTCTTTGCAAACAATCCGTTGTAATAGAAATAAACATGACAGGTCCTCTTTATTAAGAGATCTGTGGTCAAAAAGACCCCAGATCTCTCAATTACCTTTAAAAGCAAAAATAAAAATAATTTTTTTATTTTCTTGACATTTTGACTAATAAAAATGCTTATGCCTGACAACCGTAATTGCTGTCAGAGGTCCTTCTGGTCCTCCAAGGGCATAGAGGCCAGTGGGTACCATTTTGCCCTCACTCGACTTCCTGCCCAGCAAACGATCGCATCAGATTGCTTTCGGCATTACTGAGGGCTCTGGTAAGCGGGGGGGGGGCATGTCTCCCGCCTCTTCTAAAAGATCTTGTGGTAAATCCGCTGCCAGGATCACTTATCGGAAAGCCGACTGCCTAAGGGGGAAAAACTATACTGTGGTTATGGCATCTAGCTACAGCAATAACCCCAGCATTTAGTGTCAAGGACATGACGTACATTCCCAGATAGGCAGTCTGCATGTGGTTAAGGCCAGCGGGGTGCATGACACCTCCTGGACTTAGTTCTATTATTTATAGCTGACAGCTTTATAGTACTCCCGGAAAACAGCTCTGGCTGATGCCGATCCTTTTGATCTCTGGAACTTCAACAGTAGAGTCACCGCAGCTTCTATGTCCGCCCCTCCCCACCTCCTGCCCAATCACAGAAGCCTTGGTATTCTGTGAAAACATTCCAAAATACACAAAGGCTTCTGTGAATGGGCAGCAGAGGGGGAGGAGCCAGCATAGCTGCTCTGGGTGTTTCTCTCCTCTCAGAACCTCAGGGTGTCTCTCCAGCAGCGCAATAATCCCATCTAATGTAAATAATAGAGCCAAGTCCAGGAGATATCATGCAGCTCCTTGGGCTTAACTCCTAGTGAGCCTTCACTTTTTACAAAGTGTCTGAATTCCTGGAATTCAGATTTAATACTGCTCTCCCAGCATGCACGATAGTTTATATGTACCAAGCTGGTCCAAATAAACGATGTAAAAAGGAGAATAAACATGGAGTCAGTCTTTAATTTCTATTCTATTTCTATTCACTGGTCAGGAGTGGAGGAGATGACGGCATGTGGTGGAGATTTGTATGCGATGAAGCCTTCGCAGAGACGGGTATACATCCAGGTGGGATGTTGTAGGTTGACGTTCAGATGGATCTAATAAGTAAAAAATATGAACGTTTAGCATGACAGAAGTGTACATTTCACACTCACCACAAACATGAAGACTGTATAGAAAATGAGAGCCATAGCGCTGAATGACTGGATGGAGGCCATCATGTTGCGTTGAAGACTAAGCGGGAGAACGATGCACAGCGATACGGCGAAGAGGAGGAAGATACGGAATCCTTCCGTCACCTACAATCACAAAGGTATAGAAAAATATAACATAATAATGGCAAAAATAGGATTTTTGTACTCACCGTAAAATCCATTTCTCTGAGTTCATAGACGGACACAGCACCCACCCCTCCTTTGTTTGTACTGCTTGTTACGAACTGAGGCTGCTAGAGCAGGGTGTGGGTTATGCCTGGGGAGCCACGCCCCCTGGGAGGAGCGGCACAAAGGAAAGGTTGTTAACGCTTTAAGTGCTGTAAATTCTGCCTAAACTCTCCTAGAAGGAAGGTGCATAACCCTACTGTCAAAGGATGCTGTGTCCGTCTATGAACGGAAGAGAAAAGACACAAACAGGCTTCTCATAACACCAGTACTTGCTTAAAGGATCAGCCAATTATGACAGTAGCCAGGGCTGGGACAAGGGGTGGGCAGAAGGAGCGAGTGTGGTATCATGCGAGCTGGCGGGGGGGGGCGCTGCAAGCATAATGGGGGTGTTGATTTGTGTTGGCAAAGAGAATTTGGGGCACAGTAGTTGATGAGAATGGTTTCAGGTGGGGAAATTTGTGTGCGTGTGTGCTAGGAGTAAGGATGAGCTCCGGCGTGTTCACACAGTACACATGCAGAGCCCGCCAGGAAGTCGGCGCTGCGCTAATCGCAGCAGGAACAAAGATTGTCTCTGGACAGCCGCACTCTGAACAAACTGTAGCCTTTTATTAAAAGAAGGACAGCACTACAAGTCACAGCAAAATAAAATAAAACCTGACTGCTGACGCGTTTCGCACTGAACACAGGCAGGAAGACATTGTGCCGATGCTTGGCTGCAGAGATCGGGAAATGTCTCCATGGCTGTGATTAGCGCAGCACGATGGCGACTTCCTGGCGGGCTCTGCACATGTACTGTGCGAACACGCCGAAGCTCATCCTTACCTAGGAGTGGTGATTTGTGTTGGGGGGGGGGGGGGGGGGGGGGGGGAGAGATGAGGAGGAGCAAGATGACATATGGCAGAGGGGAGGGGGATTGTACTAGTAGGGGATTTTTTTGGGGGGGGGGGGGGGGGTTGTGTTGGCAAGGAGTATTTTGGGGCACAGCAGGGATTAAGAATGGTTTTAGGTGTGGAAATTGGGGGGGGGGGGGTGATAGGAGTCATGATTTGGCAAAGATTTGTGTTGGGAGGGAGGGATGGGGAGGAGCATGTGTGCTAGAAGCGGATATATGGTAGAGGGGAGGGGGATTGTTCTAGGTGGGGCATTTTTTTTATTCACTTTTTTTGGGGGGGGGGGGGGGGATATGTGTTGGGAAGGAGAATTTGGAGCAGAGGATTAGAATGGTTTTAGGTGAGGAAATTTGGGGGTGGGGGTGTGCTAGGAACGGTGTTTTGGCAGGAATTTGTATTAAGAGCGGGGGGGGAGGAGCATGTGTGCTAGAAGAGGACATATGGTGGGGGGGGGGGGGGGGTTTGTGTTGGGATTTTTTTTTTTCCATATATTTTTGGGGGATATTTATTATAGCAAAAAGTAAAAAATATTGCATTTTTTTTTCAAAATTGTCGCTCTATTTTTGTTTATAGCGCAAAAACTAATAACCGCAGAGGTGATCAAATAGCACCAAAAGAAAGCTCTATTTGTGGGAAAAAAAGGACGCCAATTTTGTTTGGGAGCCACGTCGCACGACAGCGCCATTGTCAGTTAAAGCGACGCAGTGCAAAAAGGGGCCTTTACCTGCATTTTGGTCCGGGTCTTAAGTGGTTAATAAAGAAGAACTTTTTCTTTTCATTTATTTTTTATTTTTATTTTTTAAAACAAAATTTACCTGAAGGCCAAGCAAACGGGCAAAGAAAGAGGAACCGAGGTCTCCGATGACAGCATAGAAGGCGATGCAGGTCCCCAGCATCAGTCCAATCATACTGTGAGATATAAAGAGACAGGATTACAGCAAACATTGTCTGAGCAACGCACAAAAAAAATAAATAAAAAAAGAAGATACAATACTGGCAGCCAATAGGATTAAAGGAAATGTCTCCCAAGAGGACATGTGCTCCAATAAAGGAGAAGGGCATAGAAAAAAAATATATATATTTATAATATAAAATATTATATTCTGCACCTCGGTCACTTTCAAGGCTCCCAGCACCACTAAGGAAGCAGCCAGCCAAGTCCTCTGTATTCACTGTGTGGCTTTCACTACCCCCCGCTCAGCTACTACACCAGGCTCTGGCCTATGACTCCGCCCCCGATTGGAGCGAATCCCAAGACCGGCTATAGATGGTTCAAATCTTTTTTTCTTCTTTTTTTTTTTTTTAAAGTGTATTTTGTGCGTGTACTCGAGAGAGGAGCCGGACTGCAGGAGTTGGGAGTAGGCAGGCCTCCCCCAGAGGCAATCTGCCACCTTTCTCCATGCCCCGGGTGGCAATGGCGGGTGTGTGAGGGGGTCCTCCCACACAGCCCGCCCTACCTGCTCCGCTTTGAAGCCCAACGGGGCAGAGGGACTCCCTATAAGGGAGTGAGAGGATCTAGCCCGCTCAACCAGCCCCGTTAGTCCTTCGCCTCTCTTTTTAGAGACCGCATGGTCAAAGTGCGTGCATGTTAACCCAATTTCGAGTGCGTGTAAGTGTGGTGGTTTTTGTGGGAGGGGGGTGGGCGTACTAAGCGCAGGCTTACCTTGCATAGCACACCCACCGGGAGCCGGGCTGAGACCACCAAACTCAATTCACATGTAGCCGAGACCGGAATCCAAACCTCTAGCTGCAGAGGTGAATGGCTTGTCAGCGCAGTGCCAATCACGTTGAGCCACCGCAGCTCCCTAGATGGTTCAAATCTTGGCTCAGAAGCAGCCAGCCGAGATTTAAACCATGTATGGGTATGTACTCAATCCATCAACTTGGGTACAACCAGCCTGCCAAATTTTACATGCAATTATTGCCAGTGGCTGTTATAGCCTTTTACAATAATCACTGTGTTCCCCTGATGGACATGATTCCCCCCCCCCCCCCCCCCCCATGGTTGCAGGAAAGAAATACGCCCCGTCTCTGGCCGGCCTAAGCTGTGACCCCGTGTCTTGGGGCCCCCCCATGCAATTTTGCTCTCCGCCTGCTCTGAGACATACAATAAATATCAGCTAGACTTAAAATCAGCTTACTGTATCAGATCAGGCAGTGACTGGTTGCCAGAGGTTACAGAATATCATTACCACTTACTGACTGGTTGCTAGAGGTTACAGAATATCATTACCACTTACTGACTGGTTGCTAGAGGTTACAGAATATCATTACCACTTACTGACTGGTTGCTAGAGGTTACAGCGTATCATTACCGCTTACTGACTGGTTGCTAGAGGTTACAGCGTATCATTACCGCTTACTGACTGGTTGCTAGAGGTTACAGCGTATCATTTATGCTTACTGACTGGTTGCTAGAGGTTACAGTGTATCATTATTGCTTACTGACTGGTTGCTAGAGATACAGTGTATCATTATTGCTTACTGACTGGTTGCTAGAGGTTACAGCGTATCATTATTGCTTACTGACTGGTTGCTAGAGGTTACAGCGTATCATTTATGCTTACTGACTGGTTGCTAGAGGTTACAGCGTATCATTACCACTTACTGACTGGTTGCTAGAGGTTACAGCGTATCATTATAGCTTACTGACTGGTTGCTAGAGGTTACAGCATATCATTACGACTTACTGACTGGTTGCTAGAGGTTACAGCGTATCATTATCGCGTACTGACTGGTTGCTAGAGGTTACAGCGTATCATTTCTGCTTACTGACTGGTTGCTAGAGGTTACAGCGTATCATTTCTGCTTACTGACTGGTTGCTAAAGGTTACAGCATATCATTACCACTTGGGCCCCCCCCATGCAATTTTGCTCTCATCCTGCTCTGAGACATACAATAAATATCAGATAGACTTAAAATCAGTTTACTGTATCAGATCAGGCAGTGATTGCGATTGGTTGCCAGAGGTTACAGCATATCATTACCACGTACTGACTGGTTGCTAGAGGTTACAGTGCATCATCGCTTACTGACTGGTTGCTAGAGGTTACAGCACACATTACGGCTCACTGATTAGTTGCTAGGTTACAGCACATGATTTCTTCTTGTTGATTGGTTGCTAGAGGTTACTGTACAATAATACTGCTCGGTTGCTAGAGGTTCTAGCACATAATTTCTTCATTGCAGAGGGGCATGATATACATATGAATGACAGTTATTTACATGTAAACACAGGGGCCCGGATTCAGATAGAATGGTCTATCTATGGGCGGGCGTAACGTATCGCAGATACGGTACGCCGCCGTAACTTAGGGCGCAAGTTCCGTATGCAGAAACAACTTGCGCCCTTAGTTACGGCGGCGTAACGTATTTGGTCCGGCGTAAGCCCGCCTAATTCAAATGGGGATGATGTGGGCGTGTTTTATGTATATTAACTGTGAGCCCGCGTATTTGACGTTTTTTACGAACGGCCCATGCGCCGTTCGTGAAAAAATCCAAGTGCGCATGCTCGAAATTACGCCGCAAGTCGTCATTGCTTTAGACGTGAACGTAACTTACGTACAGCCCTATTCGCGAACGGCTTAAGCAAACGACGTAAAATTTTAAAAACTCGACGCGGGAACGACGTCCATACTTAACATCAGCTACGCCTCATATAGCAGGGGTAACTTTACGCCGGAAAAAGCCTTACGCAAACGACGTAAAAAAAATGCGCTGGCCGGACGTACATTTCTGAATCAGCGTATCTACCTAATTAGCATATTCATCGCGTAACTATACGGAAGCGCCACCTAGCGGCCAGCGTAAATATGCAGCCTAAGATACGATGGTGTAAGACACTTACGCTGGTCGGATCTTAGGAAAATCTATGCGTAACTGATTCTATGAATCAGTCGCATAGATACGACGGCCCGCACTCAGAGATACGACGGCGTATCAGGAGATACACCGTCATATCTCCTTTCTGAATCCGGGCCAGGGTCTGCAGGTGAGTCATCTGTACACAACAATAGGGCAGAGCTGAACAGCATTAGTAGCAGCACTTCAAGGGAATTTAAAAACGAAATCTTCAAGGGAATTTAAACTGGGATAGTTGGCAAGTATGAGGCAGCCGCTTTGGGCCACACAACAGTGACAGGGCCCAGGGCAGCCGCCCCCCTTTAAAGACGGCCCTCCGTGTGCGTCTCTCACGACAGGTCCCCTTTACAGCGAATCACAGCGCTCACCTCGTCTCCACCAGCATTTTCCCAGCTTTTCCATAGGCATGAAAGGCTACAAGAAAGAAAGAAAGAAAAAAAAGGGGAACATTAAATATTGGTTACAATGGGAAATAAAATACATGGAAAGATTAGAGGAACGCTGGGAAGAGGGGCCAGTATTCCCATCCCCCGTCCTCACACAGAACTATTATAGAGTTGCTCCGCATCAGATGTGGGATTTCGGATTACAGCCGCGCCGGCCTCTGCACACAGGACCGCTGCGGTAATAAATGGCGCTATCTATAGATCAAAGCTGTGCAGTGAAGTGCGGTATGGCGGTCTTCTCTCTCTTCTGATGCTGTGGGAAGCTTCTAGCCAGAAACTCAGTCATATGGGAGGGGGGGGCATAAGTATAGGGGGGAGGGGGGACATAAGCATGATATAAGTATAGGGTGGAGGGGGGGACATAAGTATAGGTGGGAGGGGGGACATAAGTATAAGTGGGAGGGGGGACATAAGTATAGGGGGGATTCAATACAAGCCAGCCTGCCACCGACTGCAGCAACATGTATTTATTTCCAGCATTTCTATAGCCTGGACATATTATACACATCACTCCCATCCCCCAAAAGGAGCTTACAGTCTGATGCAGCCTTTCCCAACCAGGGCTGCATGCAAGTCTGGGGTCCTTCCACAGGTTGCTGAGGGCCCCTCGTCCAATGAGCAACATCTGCGGATCTGAGGAGTAATTACTGACAGCAACGATCTTTATAGAGATCTGTAAAGGGGGGATTCTTCCCAATGACCATTACACTAATGAGGACAATGAGCTGTAGATATAGTAATGGGGCTACTTAGTAGGGGCTACTGAAAGACTAGCCAATGAACCCCCCACCCCTCCATAGCTAATCACAAGGGGAAAATGAGCGCTTTCCTATTCGATATCCACGTTGGCAACTTGACACCAGCACTGGCACTTTATGTTGTTGCTGTTTGCACATGAATACTGAAGTTTATACATTGTTGCAATATTGAAGATTTTTGAATACAACATTCTATTTGAGGACTTTCTTCGTTACGCATGTTTGTTGCACAATTGCACTCAGCACTTTATCTTTTTAGGTTTATTTTGGCTTTATATTTGTTTGAGTGTTACATATGTTTCATTTGTTTTAACATACGTCTTACATTTGATTGACTGATCACTATTTCTTAAAGGGACACTAAAGGCAAACTTTTTTTTTTTTTTTTTTTTAAATAACAAACATGTTATACTAACATCCACTGTGCAGCTCGTTTTGCACAGAGTGTCCCCAATCCGTGTCTTCTGGGGTCCCTCGCAGCTGACTCGGCTCCTCCTCGCAAAAGCTTTCCACCTTCATGCGAGCGAGCTTGCATGGTGGAAAGCTTTTGCGAGCGCGCTCCCGTGATACAGCGGCGGGCATAGCCACCCGACTGTATCACTCGGCCCCGCCCCCCGGCGCGCTGCGTCATCCACTGTGATTGACAGCAGCACCAGCCAATGACTGCGCTGCCATCAATCCGTCCAGCCTAGCCAATGAACGGCCAGGCTGGGAACCGAAGAGGATCACGTGGACGCACGCGGGACTTTCGAGATGTCAGGTAAGTAAAACAGGGGTTCGGGGGGGGAGGGGTGGTATTACCGTCGGATGCATTAAGGTGAAAAAACATTTACCTTTACAACCCCTTTAATACTAGTTATATTCACTTAGTCCCTTTCCCACTCACCCTATACAGCGCAGCATTACCCCCCCCCCCCCCCTTTTTTGACTATTTTAGGTTTGATACACTTTCAGTGCTGCAGCCGTAACAGGTCCCAGGAGATCGCCTGTCCACTCCTAGAGCGCAGCGCGACTCGCGCATGCGCAGTGAGTGCCCGGCCGTGGTGAAGCAGAAGGCCGTCACGACTGGGTGCCCACACTGTGAATGGAGGCGCTGGCTGAGAAGGGGGGTGGGCGGAGCTCTGGGCGGCCGTGTCGCTGGACCGTGGAGCAGGGCCGCACACCGTCACTGGTTGCTAGGATGCCGGAAGTGGTGCTGCATACTGTAACTGGTTGCTAGGATTCTGGTAGTGGGGCTGCACACTGTCACTGGTTGCTAGGATGCCAGCAGTTGGGCTACACACTGTCACTGGTTGCTAGGATGTCAGAAGTTGGGCTACACACTGTCACTGGTTGCTGGCAGTGGTTACAGCTTCTGCCTTACAGCACTGAGGTTCTTGGTTGGAATCCCAGCCAGGAGGCTATCAGCATGGAGTTTGCATGGGCATGGTTAACCACTTCCAGTCCAGGTCAATTCTGACATCTCTCTCATACATGTAAAAATCTGCATTTTTTTTTTTTTTTGCTAGGAAATTACATAAATTATTAATATATATTTTGTAAGCCTAGACCCTGTAGAAGAAAACGGTGGTTGTTGCAATTTTTAGGGCGTATAGGTTTATCGAACACAAGTTTTTAGGAAAAAATATACTTTAATGAGCTTTAGTAAACAAAACACAATACAATACCCAAATTAAATAGATACCTAAAATATATGCCTAGGGCTGTACTGGGAGGCGCATGTACACTGGAGGTTGCCATTTTTGCTGCCCTCCACCATTGGTTTTTAGGATGCTGGCGACCATGCCACACAGTGTCATTAGTTGCTACAATATGAGCAGGGGGGCGGGGGGCTGCACAGGGTTGATAGGATGCTGGGGATGGGGCTGCATAGCATATTTGGTTGCTAGGATGCCAGCAGTGGGGCTGCACAGAGTCACTGGTTGCTAGGATGCCAGCAGTGGGGCTGCATATTGTCACTGGTTGCCGGAAGTGGTGCTGCATATTGTCACTGGTTGCAAGGATGTTAGAAGTGGTGCTGCATACTGTCACTGGTTGCTAGGATGCCGGCAGTGGGGCTGCACATTGTCACTGGTTGCTGGCAGTGGGGCTGCACAGTGTCACTGGTTGGTAGGATGCCGGCAGTGGGGCTGCACAGTGTCACTGGTTGGTAGGATGCCAGCAGTAGGGCTGCACAGTGTCACTGGTTGGTAGGATGCCAGCAGTAGGGCTGCACAGTGTCACTGGTTGGTAGGATGCCAGCAGTAGGGCTGCACAGTGTCACTGGTTGGTAGGATGCCAGCAGTAGGGCTGCACAGTGTCACTGGTTGGTAGGATGCCAGCAGTAAGGCTGCACAGTGTCACTGGTTGGTAGGATGCCAGCAGTGGGGCTGCACAGCATCATTGCTTGCTATGGTATAGGAGGCCACCTGAACATCCAATAACATTGTGTGGCCCTGAGGCTGAACAGGCATGCATCAGGCCTCCATAAGTGCTGCCGGGGGGGGGGGGGGGGGCACCTCAGTGAGCCTCACAAGCAGCATAGCTCTGTCAGCTACAAAAATCGCTCTCCTTCAGTGATCTTCAGCTAAGCCTTAGAAGTGAATGCAGAGATGGTCGCCGACATAATAAGATGCACAAGTTTATTTCCATGAGCGTCTGAGATACAAATCACTATAAACGTAATTCCCACATTGGTAGGAAAAGAGTTCCCTTTAAACAGAGTCTGGCTTTTCACACTAGTCCAGAGTCCTCCTTTAATCTTTATGTGTGGATTTGAATTTAGGGGGAAATGCGGAGCTCTGGGAAGATTCCAAGCAGATGAGGGGGGGGGGGGCTCCCTGGTGGGATCTGAACCCAGGACCCTCAACGCTGCAATAAATGCTGACCACTCTGCCATCATACTCACCACCAGACTGATAACACAAATGTGTCCTGTGTGAATCGGCCTTCACTAACCTTCCCATAGAAAGGAATCGGCACTGTCAGATTTTACGCGGTTTCTTTAACCTCAAACATCTGAGAAATGTTATTATTCTTCCTATATAAAGGAGCCAATCAGACATCATCATCCACAGCTCTGTGCAGCAGCATCATTACAGCTATCCCTCTGCATAAACATTCCTTATGGATACAGCAGTGAAGGGTTAGAACATCTGCCAGGTTTTTTATCGATGTCTCCATGGGGAGATTCCACCTCACTTCCTGCACAAATATCGTGCGACATAAAAAAAAAATGACAACTACAATCGTTTTATTCTCCAGGGCCTCCGCTTTGAGAAAATATAGAACATTCAGGGGGGGGGGGGTGAGAAGTAATTTTATGGCCAAAAATGAAGATTTTTTTACATGCGTGCAAAACAAAAATAAAAATGCAGAAAATGTCGTACAGCCGAACCGGTTGAACGAGTTTCTTCTTGGAGAAATGCGATGTACTTACCGAGCCCCGCGTAGGTCCTGCGTTTGCTCAGACTGGCGGATTTGACGAGGAACATACAGGACTGGTGGGTCATCCAGCAGCACAACATGAGGAGCAGAGTGCCCATCACAACACCGCACTGCAACAAAAACAGCAACACAATTCAGGATGGCGGCTCAGGAGACGGGAAGTAATGAGTGCAGTTACAGTGAATGTCCACTAGGACTAGTTCTAAGTGTTTGGCATCCTGTCCACTGCAAACAGTTTTCTTCAGAACATTTTTGTCAAAATTTCTTACCTGAAGATCCCGCCATTAACCTTTACAAAAAAAACAAAAAAAATAAAAACTGTATACACTGCTGTATAATGCCAAACCGATGGAAAATGGCTTCATATACAGTATACTCCCCACTAACCCCTTTTATGCAATATATGCGGCCTCACTGAACTGGGCTTTTTGCCATGGGGGGGAAGCATATATGTGTATCTGCCCTTGTGCTGGGAGTGCGCCACACAGTGTGCTTCCAGACCGGGGGTCTCAGAGGGAACCAAAACTCCCAGATCGGGGTCACCTGATCGCTGTGATAGCCTCCGATTGACTAGAGATGTGGGGGGGCGCCAGAGACATTCGGGAACCGAGCGTCTCCGAGCTTAACCAGCGCCACCGCACCTCTGGCCACATGCGGTACTGCGCGCCCCAGCGGCTTGAATCCTGCTCGTCTTGTGAGACAACGCTTGCAAATCGAGTCAGAATTTTTTTTTTTTTAAATAGCTCGTATTGAGAAACGCTTGTATACCGCGTTACTCACAATCCGAGGTTTTACTGTATCTTAAAATATCTTATTCTAATTTCAAAAAAAATAATAAAAAAAAAGAAGGAGGGCAGATACTTTGCAGACAGAAGGAGATAAACAAACAACTGTGTAAAAATAATAATAAAATGAAAAAAAAAAGAAGAAGGAAAGGTACTTTGCAGAGAGAGAGAGACAAACAAACGTGTGTGTGTTAAAAAAAAACAAAAAAACAACCTAGCTCAAGCTCAGTGCCAGGGTTAGTGTTAGGGTCAAAAGGTCAAGGTCAGGATAATTTTTTTTTAAAATAAATAAAATTAATTAGTTATCAGTAAGTGTCGGTGTGTTTTAGGCAGGATTAAAAAAAAAAAAAAAAAAACACAAAACAAAATGCGCACTATTGTTTCTGCATTTAACGTACCTCTGATGTTTTATTTTGTGGTGGGGGGGTGTTAACGTACCTCTGATCTTTTTATTGGGGGGGTGTTAACGTACCTCTGATCTCTTTTTTTGTGGTGGGGGGGTGTTAACGTACCTCTGATATTTTTTTTAATGGGGGGGGGGGGGTTAATGTATCTTTGATCACCAATAATGATTGTTGAGGTGGTGGGGGGATTAATTTTACCACTGATGAGAAATCCTTTTTGGGGGGGGGGGGTGATTTTTATGTACCACTGAACACTTCTGATCACCAATGATTGGTGTTTTTTATGTGGGGGCGGGGGTTTAATGTACCCCTGATCACCAACGATTGTGGACTGTTTTTGCAGCTGCTTTTAGGAGCATCCGGTAGGGTGACCACATTTCCAAAACTACCATTCAGGGACACCCCCCTTCCCAAAAATCAGCTTGTGCAATAACGAATCACAGCACAGTGATTGGACACAAGAGGCGGGATTTATGATTTCTCCAATCACAAGCAGGGGGTGGGGATTGTGCTCCTCCAGGCATTCCTGGCCAGGACAAGTACTGTCCATGAGTAAAGCGGTGATGTGGCGGCCCCTTTTTTGGGGGCCGGTACTAAGGTGGGAAACAATAGGATTTTTGTACTCACCGTAAAATCCATTTCTCTTCCGTTCATGGACGGACACAGCAGCCTTTGACCTTAGGGTTATATCCGCTTCCTGAAGGGAAGCGGATATAACCCTAAGGTCAAAGGCTGCTGTGTCCGTCCATGAACGGAAGAGAAAAAGTAATTGTGTGATCGCTGATTGGCTACAATGTGACCCCCCCCCCCCCCATATGACAGAGCCAATCATCTGACAACAGTCACACTCACCTCTTTAAAGCAGAACGGCATGGTCAGCACGCTGACCCCCACTATGCTGTTCACAATGTTCATGATGAGTCCCCAGTAAGAAGCCGCCATCTTTGTTGCGTGGAGATGTATAAATAAATTATATTATACAAAATAAAGATATATATATTCAATTGTGCAAAAATAAAAAGTTACATCGGACGTTCCAAAAATACAAAATATAGAATTTTTCCTTTAAAACGAGTCCAAAAAACAAAAAAAAAAGACAAAACTGCAACTTGGAGAGAAAAACAGAAAACTTCCTGCCGGCACAGAAATGGGAAGTCCGATATCTGACCGGAAAGGTGAAAGCGGACGAATCGGTAACTGGGAAGAGATCCGATATGGCGGTCTGGGATCTTGGTGGGGGAGGGGTGTGAAGTTGGAAGAGATGTAACTTGTAACTCCTGAGCAGCGAATGTCACTTTGTATTCCCTCTTTATATGACAATCCGGGTCAGGTGACTAGTTCTCCTCCTTCTGTAATACAATTCAGCTCACAGCGTCCTCGGGGCCACCTTCCTCTGATCCTGGAAAAGGAGGGGCCCCGCAGATTAGCAGAGTCCTGATTGGTCCTTTTTTCTGGGGATCTGGAAATGAAGAGAAATATGATGAAGAGGGTACTAGTTAGAGGACAGCATCAGGAGATAAGTGGAGGGTACTACTAGTCAAAAGACAGGGGGTACTAGTCAAAAGACAGGGGGTACTAGTCAAAAGACAGGGGGTACTAGTCAAAAGACAGGGGGTACTAGTCAAAAGACAGGGGGTACTAGTTAGGGGGCAGAGGCCCAGATACCAGTCAGAGGCATGAGGGTAACCAGCCAGTAAGGATGAGCTCCAGCGTGTTTGAATGCTACACGTGCAGAGCCCGCCAGAAAGTCTGCACGGCGCTGCGCTAATTACAGCCGGCTGCAGAGATCGGGAAATGCCTCCCTGGCTGTGATTAGCGCAGCGCAGTGCAGACTTTCTGGCGGGCTCTGCACGTGTAGCATGTGAACACGCTGGAGCTCATCCTTACCAGCCAGATGACAGAAGGTTCCAGACAGCAGGTAAAAGGTATTAGTCAGAAGACAGAGACTTCTAGTCAGGAAGTAGAGGGGAATAAGTAATAAGCTAAGAGTACTAGCCAGGGGTAAAGAATACTAGTAAGCAGTTAAAAAAGACTACTTAGGAGGGTAGAGAGGGCACCAGTCGGGGAGGGGGGGGGGATAGAGGGCACCAGTCGGGGAGGGGGGGGGGGATAGAGGGCACCAGTCGGGGAGGGGGGGGGGGGTAGAGGGCACCAGTCGGGGAGGGGGGGGGGGATAGAGGGCACCAGTCGGGGAGGGGGGGGGGAGAAATAGAGGGGACCAGCCGGGGAGGGGGGAGGGGGGGAAATAGAGGGGACCAGCCGGGGAGGGGGGGGGAAATAGAGGGGACCAGCCGGGGAGGGGGGGAAATAGAGGGGACCAGCCGGGGAGGGGGGGAAATAGAGGGGACCAGCCGGGGAGGGGGGGAAATAGAGGGGACCAGCCGGGGAGGGGGGGAAATAGAGGGGACCAGCCGGGGAGGGGGGATAGAGGGGACCAGTCGGGGGGGGGGGGATAGAGGGGACCAGTCGGGGGTGGGGGGATAGAGGGGACCAGTCGGGGGGGGGGATAGAGGGGGACCAGTCGGGGGGGGATAGAGGGGGACCAGTCAGGGGGGGATAGAGGGGGACCAGTCAGGGGGGGATAGAGGGGGACCAGTCAGGGGGGGATAGAGGGGGACCAGTCAGGGGGGGATAGAGGGGGACCAGTCAGGGGGGGATAGAGGGGGACCAGTCGGGGGTGGGGGGATAGAGGGGACCAGTCGGGGGTGGGGGGATAGAGGGGACCAGTCGGGGGTGGGGGGATAGAGGGGACCAGTCGGGGGGGGGGGGATAGAGGGGACCAGTCGGGGGTGGGGGGATAGAGGGGACCAGTCGGGGGGGGATAGAGGGGGACCAGTCAGGGGGGGATAGAGGGGGACCAGTCAGGGGGGGATAGAGGGGACCAGTCAGGGGGGGATAGAGGGGACCAGTCAGGGGGGGATAGAGGGGACCAGTCAGGGGGGGATAGAGGGGACCAGTCAGGGGGGATAGAGGGGACCAGTCAGGGGGGGATAGAGGGGACCAGTCAGGGGGGGATAGAGGGGACCAGTCAGGGGGGGATAGAGGGGACCAGTCAGGGGGGGATAGAGGGGACCAGTCAGGGGGGGATAGAGGGGACCAGTCAGGGGGGGATAGAGGGGACCAGTCAGGGGGGATAGAGGGGACCAGTCAGGGGGGGATAGAGGGGACCAGTCAGGGGGGGATAGAGGGGACCAGTCAGGGGGGATAGAGGGGACCAGTCAGGGGGGATAGAGGGGACCAGTCAGGGGGGATAGAGGGGGACCAGTCAGGGGGGGATAGAGGGGGACCAGTCAGGGGGGGATAGAGGGGGACCAGTCAGGGGGGGATAGAGGGGGACCAGTCAGGGGGGGATAGAGGGGGACCAGTCAGGGGGGGATAGAGGGGGACCAGTCAGGGGGGGATAGAGGGGGACCAGTCAGGGGGGGATAGAGGGGGACCACTCAGGGGGGGATAGAGGGGGACCACTCAGGGGGGGATAGAGGGGGACCACTCAGGGGGGGATAGAGGGGGACCACTCAGGGGGGGATAGAGGGGGACCAGTCAGGGAGAGATAGAGGGGACCAGTCAGGGGGGGATAGAGGGGACCAGTCAGGGGGGGATAGAGGGGACCAGTCAGGGGGGGATAGAGGGGACCAGTCAGGGGGGGATAGAGGGGACCAGTCAGGGGGGGATAGAGGGGACCAGTCAGGGGGGGATAGAGGGGACCAGTCAGGGGGGGATAGAGGGGACCAGTCAGGGGGGGGATAGAAGGGACCAGTCAGGGGGGGGATAGAAGGGACCAGTCAGGGGGGGGATAGAAGGGACCAGTCAGGGGGGATAGAGGGGACCAGTCAGGGGGGGGATAGAGGGGACTAGTCAGGGGGGGGATAGAGGGGACCAGTCAGGGGGGGATAGAGGGGACCAGTCAGGGGGGGATAGAGGGGACCAGTCAGGGGGGATAGAGGGGACCAGTCAGGGGGGGATAGAGGGGACCAGTCAGGGGGGATAGAGGGGACCAGTCAGGGGGGGATAGAGGGGACCAGTCAGGGGGGGATAGAGGGGACCAGTCAGGGGGGGATAGAGGGGACCAGTCAGGGGGGGATAGAGGGGACCAGTCAGGGGGGGATAGATGGGACCAGTCAGGGGGGATAGAGGGGACCAGTCAGGGGGGGATAGAGGGGACCAGTCAGGGGGGGATAGAGGGGACCAGTCAGGGGGGATAGAGGGGACCAGTCAGGGGGGATAGAGGGGACCAGTCAGGGGGGATAGAGGGGACCAGTCAGGGGGGGATAGAGGGGACCAGTCAGGGGGGGATAGAGGGGACCAGTCAGGGGGGATAGAGGGGACCAGTCAGGGGGGGATAGAGAGGACCAGTCAGGGGGGGATAGAGGGGACTAGTCAGGGGGGGATAGAGGGGACCAGTCAGGGGGGGATAGAGGGGACTAGTCAGGGGGGGATAGAGGGGACTAGTCAGGGGGGGATAGAGGGGACCAGTCAGGGGGGATAGAGGGGACTAGTCAGGGGGGGATAGAGGGGACTAGTCAGGGGGGGATAGAGGGGACTAGTCAGGGGGGGATAGAGGGGACCAGTCAGGGGGGATAGAGGGGACTAGTCAGGGGGGGATAGAGGGGACCAGTCAGGGGGGGATAGAGGGGACCAGTCAGGGGGGGATAGAGGGGACCAGTCAGACGATCCATGTACCGGTATCGGGGGGTGGTGGAGGGTTCGCTCTGCACACTCGGTGTCCCCGGTCAGGCGGAGGGTTCCGGTCTCCGGTGATTACAGGGCTCCATGCTCCGGGCTGTCAGTCTCATTTCCCGGCATGCCCCGGGCGGATGACGTGTCTCTGGTAAACACAGACGTGACGTGGCGGTAGAAGAGCCGCGCTGTCACCGCTCTCCCCCTCACCTTCGGCGGATCCTTCTTCTCACTTCCCGACCTCTCCCCCGGCTCCGGTCTCCGCTCACCCCCCAGCCCCGTATCCCCGGCGTGACAGACAGGCAGCTTCTCTCCACTTCCGGGTTCTCTCCGCCACAGTCCGTATCCAGGAAGTGAGCCACACCAGCGAGTTGAGGGGAGGGGACAGCTCGGCCACTGGAGGGGGGAGAGGGAAAATAGCGACACCGCACGGCTGGAGGACCAACAATACACCGCTAGAGGGGAATCCCCTGCCACGTTTATTACCAGCAGAATCAGATGATATTATTTTATATTTTTTATTATCATCACATGACCAGCACTGCACTACACTGTGTATTATTACTACTGATAAATAGAAGTTCATTTCACTTTATTATATTCATATTACATTTTCACATCCTATTGTTATTAAGAGAATTACGTTATATTTATGTTTTACATTCAATTTTATTATTAAATCTGAATTCCTGGGATAATAAATCCATCGACCATTCTTCTAGAATCTTCTCCCAGATCTGTGCAGTAATCCAGTGTGAGACTTCCTGTAATAAAGACCGCCCGCTGCTGCCCTCTCTCGTTGTGTAGGGGGACTGGTCTTGTCTCCGCCCCCTCCTGTAGCGGGTGGAGCCTGCTGGGCCCCTCCCACAGCTCTGCTCTCTCTCCTTGTGCAGGGGGACTGGTCTTGTCTTCGCCCCCTCCCGAGAAAATGAAGTTTAATGCTTCCGAGAATGCGTCGAATTGTTTCCGAGCAATGCGTCGGAATTTTGCGCGTCGGAATTGCTACAGACGATCGGATTTCTGCGCTCGCGACCCATGGCTGGGATCTTAAAGGGGGACGTACATGTACGCCCTTGTGCCCAGCCGTGCCATTTTGTCGACGTATATCTGCGTGCGGCGGACCTCGATCGGTTAAATGTACCCATATTGCTACACTTAGAGGCGCCTCTCTTCTCTTTTATACTCCGTTGTGACATGACGCTACTTGTATATCAAGACATCGCTTGTATATCAAGGCAAAATTTATTTTAAAATGTTGCTTGTCTTTCAAAACGCTCTCAGACCAAGTTACTCTCAAACCAAGGTTTTACTGTGTATGGAACTGTCTACACTAAGACGGAGGCCCCCAACGAGGATCATCAATGTGGCTTCCGCCTAGCATCGTGCTACCTTTAGAAAATGCCAAGGGAAGAAGATGGTCACCTTCAGGAGGAAACCCCCACAAACAGCAACGGTGATGGGCAGGGCCACCATCAGGAATTATAGGGCCCCTTACACAGCTTCAGGCATGGGCCCCCTGGAGCAGAGAACCAACTGGGGGGGGGGGGGGGGGCTGCCGCCTGAAATTGAGAAAAGGAGGGGGGTGGGGGGTGCTGCCGCAAATTGAGAAGGGGGGGGGGCCTTTACAAAAAAAGAAGAAAAAAATAAAAATATATATAAAAAAGGGGGGCCTTGGGGACCTCTGGGCCCTTTAATAAAAAGAAATAAGAAATATATATATATTTTTTTTAAAAGGGTGGTTGCCATCTGTGGCCCTGGGGACCTCTGGACCCTGTATATATATATATTAATATTATTATTTTTTATAAAAACAAATTACAAAAAAAGGGGGGTTGCCTTCCAGGACCTCTGGGCCCTTTAAAAAATAAAAAAAATATATATAAACAAAAATAAAAAAATAAACATTTAAAAAAAAGGGGGTTTGCCACATGGGGCCCTGGGGACCTCTGAGCCCTTTAATAATATATATATATAAAATAAAAGAAATAAAAAAATATATAAAAAAAATATTTTTTTTTATAAAAAAGGGGGTTGTCATCTGGGGCCCTGGGGATCTCCGGGTCCCTGGGGACCCCTAAAAAAAATGGCCCTTTAATAAAAAAATATATATAAAAAAAAAAAAAGGGGGGGTTGCCATCCGGGCCCCTGGGGACCTTCGGGCCCCTTACAGGTGTACTGCCTGTACCCCCCTGATGGGGGCCCTGGTGAAGGGCACCACCAGGGTGCGGATGCGCCACACACAGCAACCAATCAGATCTCAGGTACAGTCAGAACACGGACAGGCCATTTCTGATTGGTTGCTGCGCGTTATTGCGCGTTGCCCTAATTAATAAACTCAGAAATGTGACGAGGATTATTCATACAATTAAATGTCTGCCTGGCGGCGGTGAAGTTCCGGCGCGGCGCGTACATTGCGTTCGGCCCGTGGGAAGGGCCCCTTATTGCGTTTGATAAGGGAGGGGCCAAGCAGGATGTCCACAATTACACCCCATCTAATTCCTGGCACCCGCCTTCCATCTCTGCAAATACCTTCCTCAGCGTACATTCCGTCTGTTTGCAGAAGTATTACTCCGAATATCACCGAGCACAGCCAGGCGTCGGGCACTGCCCGCTAAACCAAGCCCCTCCCCCACATTGTTCAACAAAAATCCTGAACCTGAACACCGAGATTTATCTACATTGATTCCTAATCCGTTCCGTGCGAATCACCCGATACATTGTATTCACTTTCTATAAATGTCTCCTATGAATAAATCCCGGAGGTGTCCCAATATACAGCAACAGGATCATTCTTCAGAAAAACTCCACAAGGTGACCCGACCTAGGGTGGGATGATGTCATCAGTCTGCTGCAGGCAGGAGGAGGCATTTCCTCAGTCTCCCCTCCCCCAGTGATCAGACTGTTCATTGTAACTTTGTAGAAGGAGGAGGAGGCATTTCCCCAGTCTCCCCTCCCCCCAGTGATCAGACTAAAAATAGTGCCTCCTTATCAATGCTCGCCAGTGCCACCTCGTCAGTGCCCATCAGTGCAGCCTGTCAGTGCCCATAAGTGATGCCTGCCAGTGCCCATCAGTGATGCCTTTCAGTGCCTCCTCATCAGTGCCACCTACCAGTGTCGTCTATCCGTGCCTCCTATCAGTGCCCATCAGTACTGCATATCAGTGCCACCTATCAATGCTGCATTAGAGTGCCTCCTTATCAGTGCCCATCAGTGCCTGCTTATAAGTACAATGCCAATCAGTGCCTCCTTATCAGTGCCTGCTTATCAGTACAGTGCCCATCAGTGCCTCCTTATCAGTGCAGCCTGTCAGTGCCCATCAGTGATGCCTTTCAGTGCCTCCTTATCAGTGCCACCCACCAGTTCCATCTATCTGCGCTCATCAGTGTCGTCTATCCGTGCCGCCTATCAGTGGCCAAAAGTGGTGTCTAGGAGTGCCCATCAGTACTGCATATCAGTGCCGCCTATCAATGCTGCATTAGATTGCCTCCTCATCAGTGCCCATCAGTGCCTCCTTATCAGTACAGTGCCCATCAGTGCCTCCTCACCAGTGCCTGCTTATCAGTACAATGCCCATCAGTGCCTTCTCATCAGTGCCCATCAGTGCCTCATTATCAGTACAGTGCCGCCTCATCAGTGCCCATGAGTGCTGCCTCTCAAGTGCCCATCAGTGCCATTTCATCAGTACCCATCAGTGCAGCCTATCCGTGCACATCAGTGAAGGAGAAAACTACTTATTTACAAAATTTTATAACGGAAACAAAGAAAAACATTATGGGCCAGATTCTCGTAGATCGGCGTATCTTTGTTCCGGCGTAGCGTATCCGATTTACGTTACGCCTCCACAACTTAGACGGGCAAGTGCTGTATTGTCAAAGCACTTGCCTCCTAAGTTACGGCGGCGTAGCGTAAATAGGCCGGCGTAAGCGCACCTAATTAAAATGTGGAACAGGGGGGGCGTGTTTTATGTAAATAACTTGTGACCCGACGTGATTGACGTTTTTCACAAAAACGGCGCATGCCCCGTCCGTGGACATATCCCAGTGTGCATTGCTCCAAATACGCCGCAAGGACGTATTGGTTTTGACGTGAACGTAAATGACGTCCAGCCCCATTCACGGACGACTTACGCAAACAACGTAAAATATTCAAAATTCGACGCAGGAACGACGTCCATACTTAACATTGGTACGCCTCATATAGCAGGGGCAACTTTACACTGGGAAAAGCCATAACGTAAACGGCGTATCTGTACTTCGTCGGCCGCGTACGTTCGTGAACTCGCATATCTAGCTGATTTACATATTTCTAGGCGTAAATTGGCGTACACGCCCCTAGCGGCCAGTGTAATATGCAGTTAAGATCCGTCGGCGTAAGAGACCCCCTTATTAGAAGTCTAAACATTTCTCCGGCAGCCGAAGGGTCAAGCGATCGCCGGAGCCGCCGGAGTCCCTTCTCCAAATTCCTGATGTCTAATGAGCCAGATAACGCGGTTTTATTATTAATCATTGGCGCTTTCAGAAAACGGCTTTGCGGCGATTCCGACTTCTGGGGAGAAATCAATAGGAGACCGAAAATTGTAAGTATGCAAATGACACGGCGACAAAGGCGCTCATCTGTATAATGAACACTTAGACTTCATTTACTCAATTATGTTTCTCAAAAGCCCCCCCCCCTCCTCCTCCACTCCTCCTCCTCCACCCCCCCTCTCCTCCGCCCCCCCCCCCCCACCCCAAAAGATTTCACATCGCTTCCGCATCAACTTCCCGACATTTCTCTGCATAAAATTATTCCTTCGGTGTGAAATTGAGCTCCCGCTAATGGCGCGCTCGGGGGGGGGGGGGCCCTCTCCGTGAATTTCTGAGGATCTGCGGGAAATCCGGTCTCCTGGGTTCCCCCCCCCCCCCACGTGTGGAGCCGGGGACAAAGAGGGACACGGATTCTAGCGGAGAGGACGCCGCCGCGGTGCCTGGCGGGGAAGGATGGTGGCTGCCGTCACCGGAGACATTGGTAATAAATTCCATTAGCCGCGGGCTAATAACGGACGGCCATGGAGGTTGCAGAGCCCCCCCCCCACATTGGGAGGAATGTCAATGAAGAGACCTTGTCATCTTGTCCATTCAAGGTGAAGTGACAGGGTCTCTTTAAAGCCTCCCAACCTTTCCGACTTTTCCTTCCCCCACCTCAAAATATCCAATGTCTTCTGGTATTGGGGCTGACAGATGGGGGGCCAAAGCCACGTCCTACGCCTCAGCATCATGCAAGGAGGAGGTCACATGCTGTGATAGGTGACACCCCTTGGTAGGTGACGCGGCCTCTCCCAAGGCTTAGAGACAACGTGGTCTTCACCGGGTCACCCTGAGTAATAGGCCAGTGACCCAAGGTGACACGGGTTGTGACCCTAGGGATCACCCCAAAAAAGGGTCACAGGGACTATGCTGCCGAAAACGGGAGAGAGATACTGCATGAGGTCATGGTTCAGGTGGAGGCAGGCAAGAGAGTAGTCAGTATCCAGGCAGAGGTCAGGTAGTAAGGAAGAGAGTAGTCAGTATCCAAGCAGGGGTCAGGTAGTAAGGAAGAGAGTAGTCAGTATCCAAGCAGAGGTCAGGGCAGGTAGTAAGGAAGAGAGTAGTCAGTATCCAGGCAGAGGTCAGGGAAGGTAGTAAGGAAGAGAGTAGTCAGTATCCAAGCAGAGGTCAGAGTAAGTAGTAAGTAAGAGAGTAGTCAGTATCCAGGCAGAGGTCAGGGCAGGTAGTAAGGAAGAGAGTAGTCAGTATCCAGGCAGAGGTCAGGGCAGGTAGTAAGAAAGAGAGTAAACAGTATCCAGGCAGAGGTCAGGGCAGGTAGTAAGAAAGAGAGTAGTGAGTATCCAAGTAGAGGTCAGGGCAGGTAGTAAGAAAGAGAGTAGTGAGTATCCAAGTAGAGGTCAGGGCAGGTAGTAAGGAAGAGAGTAGTCAGTATCCAAGCAGAGGTTAGGGTAGGTAGTAAGGAAGAGAGTAAACAGTATACAGGCAGAGGTCAGGGCAGGTAGTAAGAAAGAGAGTAGTCAGTATCCAGGCAGAAGTCAGGGCAGGTAGTAAGGAAGAGAGTAGTCAGTATCCAAGCAGAGGTTAGGGTAGGTAGTAAGTAAGAGAGTAGTCAGTATCCAAGCAGAGGTTAGGGCAGGTAGTAAGGAAGAGAGTAGTCAGTATCCAGGCAGAGGTCAGAGTAGGTAGTAAGGAAGAGAGTAGTCAGTATACAGGCAGAGGTCAGGGCAGGGAGTAAGGAAGAGAGTAGTCAGTATCCAGGTAGAGGTCAGGTAGTAAGGAAGAGAGTATTCAGTATCCAGGCAGAGGTCAGGGCAGGTAGCAAGGAAGAGCGTAGTCAGTATCCAGGCAGAGGTCAGGGCAGGTAGTAAGGAAGAGAGTAGTCAAAAAGAGTTTTTGTAAATGTTTCCTTTTTTAATGACTTAAAATAGAACATACCACACTTGGCCACTAGATGGTGCTCAGTATTATTTCCTATGATAAGTAGCGCCATCTAGTAGTCAGATGTGATGTTTTCTCTTTTAAACACATTTTTTTTTTTTTTTTTACCCCGTTTGCACAGAATGAACGTCCATAAACTTTCACTTGGGGGAATTTTATTAATTTATTGTTATAAATACCCCCCCCCTCCCCTCCCCCCACCACAGATTCCAGTACACACACGCCTCTTGTATTCAGACCGTGTTTGCTTATCCCGGAGTTCACCTTTAACACACCTGTCCGGGTTTTACCGGAATTCTAATCTTTTAATCTCTTTTCAGTATTTTTCACATTCTCACCATTCGAGGCAGTAAAGAAAATATTTGCATTTTGTCATCCATTATTTTTACACGGATGACGCAGAATGGCGACGGGGGTGTGTCATCAGTCATGGGGGGGGGGGAGTGATTGAGCAGCCGCGTTCTGACACCTCCAACAAAAGGACTTCTCTGCCCCGACTTGTCCTTATACAGATTCCCTTTAATTAGATTCAGTTGGGTAGATTCAGAGAGCAATTACGCCTGCGTATCCATAGATACGCCGCGTAATTGCTAAGTAGCGCCGGCGTATCTACTTTATGTATTCAGAAAGCTAGATACGCCGACTGTAGCCTAAGATACAACTGGCATAAGGCTCTTACGCCGTCGTATCTTAGGGTGCATTCTGACGCTGGCCGCTAGGTGGCGCTCCCATAGATGTCAGCGTAGAGTATGCAAATGACATACTTACGCCGATTCACGAACGTACGTGCGCCCGGCGGTAGTTTTTTTACGTCGTTTGCGTTTGTCGTTTTCGTCGTAAGGCTGCTCCTGCTATTAGGAGGCGCAGCCAATGTTAAGTATGGACGTCGTTCCCGCGTCGCGATGTGAAAATTTTACGTCGTTTGCGTAAGTCGTCCGTGAATGGCGCTGGACGCCATTTACGTTCACGTCGATACCAATGACGTCCTTGCGAAGTCAATTACCGCAATGTACGTCAGGGAAATTTTAGGGACGGCGCATGCGCAGTACGTTCGGGGCGGGAAGGCGCCTAATTTAAATGATCCACGCCCCCTACGGGATCATTTGAATTACGCGCGCTTATGCCGGCCCCTTTTACGCTACGCCGCCGCAACTTTACAGGCAAGTGCTTTGTGAATCAAGCACTTGCCCGTAAAACTTGCGGAGGCGTAACGTAAATGTCATTCGTTACGCCGCCCCAGTTTTGCGCGCCCCTACCTGAATCCACCTTCGTCTATTCACCTGTTATATACACCTGACGTTCGTCTATTCACCTGTTATATACACCTGACGTTTGTCTATTCACCTGTTATATTCACCTGACCTTTGTCTATTCACCTGTTATATACACCTGACGTTCGTCTATTCACCTGTTATATTCACCTGACCTTTGTCTATTCACCTGTTATATACACCTGACGTTCGTCTATTCACCTGTTATATTCACCTGACCTTCGTTTATTCACCTGTTATATACACCTGACGTTCGTCTATTCACCTGTTATATTCACCTGACCTTCGTCTATTCACCTGTTATATACACCTGACCTTCGTCTATTCACCTGTTATATTCACCTGACGTTCGTCTATTCACCTGTTATATACACCTGACGTTCGTCTATTCACCTGTTATATTCACCTGACGTTCGTCTATTCACCTGTTATATACACCTGACGTTCGTCTATTCACCTGTTATATACACCTGACCTTCGTCTATTCACCTGTTATATATACTTGACGTTCATCTATTCACCTGTTATATATACCTGACGTTCATCTATTCACCTGTTATATACACCTGACGTTCATCTATTCACCTGTTATATATACCTGACGTTCATCTATTCACCTGTTATATACACCTGACGTTCGTCTATTCACCTGTTATATACACCTGACGTTCGTCTATTCACCTGTTATATTCACCTGACCTTCGTTTATTCACCGGTTATATACACCTGACCTTTGTCTATTCACCAGTTATATACACCTTACGTTTGTCTATTCACCTGTTATATTCACCTGACCTTCGTTTATTCACCTGTTATATACACCTGACCTTCGTCTATTCACCTGTTATATACACCTGACCTTCGTCTATTCACCTGTTATATACACCTGACGTTCGTCTATTCACCTGTTATATATACCTGACGTTCATCTATTCACCTGTTATATACACCTGACCTTCGTCTATTCACCTGTTATATACACCTGACGTTCGTCTATTCACCTGTTATATACACCCGACGTTCGTCTATTCACCTGTTATATTCACCTGACCTTCGTCTATTCACCTGTTATATACACCTGACCTTCGTCTATTCACCTGTTATATACACCTGACGTTCGTCTATTCACCTGTTATATTCACCTGACCTTCGTCTATTCACCTGTTATATACACCTGACCTTCGTGTATTCCCCTGTTATATACACCTGACCTTCGTCTATTCACCTGTATCTTACCAACCAACTTCTGAGATGGGAACGAGGGAGACTTGTTAGAAAAAGTATGTAGGTATAGGACCAGGGCCGTCTTAATAGCATCATGGGCCCCTGGGCAAAGTAATGCTCTGGGGCCCCTACAATGATGACAGTGCAGGTAAACAGCCATCAAGTAGGTAGGAGACAGACTGTCTCCCCTGTGCATCTATCACTCTCAGTGCCATCATGGGGCCCCCAATTTCAGGGCAGTGTGGGCTCAAGGACCAGCTGCTTTGGGGAAAGTTCAGGCCCCCCCCCCCATGCAGCTTGGGCCCCTGGGCAGTGCCCAGGTGTGCCCTCTCATTAAGACAGCCCTGTATAGGACACGCCCCCTGCCACGCCCTCTGCAAGGAGATTTATACAAAAAAAATGACTAGTTAAACCCACAAGTGCTCTTTTTATTACAACTACTATTTCTTTATATTAGATTTTGGAATTTTACAAATGCAGCAATTTAGAAATTGGATGAAATGTTTATCAGTGTGAGATAAAAAGTGCATTTTATATAGAACTCTACAGATCAGAACAACATGAGGGACCAATGAGGAGGAAGGAGGGACTTTGTTCTGACTCAGGGACAGTTGGGAGCGATGCTGTAAGTGAAGGATAATGATGACAGGTTCACTTTATCCCAACCTAACCTCCCGCACTCAGCAAATGTGGGCAATTACCCGGCTTCGCCAATAGGGGGAGGTGTGTACACATCGTAATCAGGCAGATTCCTGGCCAATAGCATTTCCCACAGATCAGCACTTTGAAGTCCAGATCTCTTCTCCTTTGATATGTATTGTATGGAAATCACTTTGTATATAATACGGATATATTGTGTGTTGTGTTATTATATGTTTGTTGGGTGATAAGAGACAAGCGATCCTTCTACAAAATGAGACATGTAAGGCCGGGGGAGGGAATTACGGATCGTTCACACCGATGCTTCGTGGAATCGCGCGTTACAATAAAGCAGATTGCGGACGTTTCGTTATTGATTATCGTTGTTTTCTTCCTTTCATTTCTTTGGTCGATGAAATTATGCAAAGTGAGTTTACAACTGACTGTTCCTGTATGGCCGTCTGCAAGCAGTGGTGTAGAGTGGGGGGCGTCAGCCCACGGGGCAAGGCAAGTCATTTGCACCCCCTAACCCATGGACTTTTACATACCCCCCCCCCCTAGATCCCTCCACTCTGATCACACACACCAAATCCCCTCCATTCCTCCACTCTGATCACACCCCCAGACCCCCTACCAGATCCCTCCACCCTGATCACACCCCCAGATCCCTCCACTCTGATGATCACACTCCCAGACCCCCTATCAGATCCCTAAACCCTGATCACACCCCCAGATCCCTCACCTGATCACCCCCCCCAGATCCCTCATCAGATCCCTCCACCCTGATCACACCCCCAGATCCCTCCACCCTGATCACACCCCCAGATCCCTCCACCCTGATCACACCCCCAGATCCCTCCACCCTGATCAAACCACCAGATACCTCCACCCTGATCACACTCCCAGATCCCTCACCAGATACCTCCACCCTGATCACACTCCCAGATCCCTCCACCCTGATCACACTCCCAGATCCCCCCACCCTGATCACACTCTAATCACACTCCCAGATCCCTTCACGCTGATCACCCCTCCATTTCCCTTCACTCTGATCACACCCACCAGATCCCTCCATTCTGATCACCCATCACACACACAATCCCCCCCACATCTCACCGGTCCTGCAGCACCAGGGACAGGAAGGTTAGCTTGCGCCCCTCTAAATGTTGCGCCTGGGGCGACCACATTGGCTGCACTAGTGTGAGCCCAGCCTTAGTCATTTATCCAATCGGTGCGCTGCACACACTGCTCCCATCTATAATTCCCTACTGTCCACCTGGGGGGTTTGGGCACAGCAGATGTACAGACCCGGGAACTCAGCACAGGGATGGTGGGAACCCCTCATAATGGGCACAGCGGGGTGTACAGACCCGGGAACTCAGCACAGGAATGGTGGGAACCCCTCATAATGGGCACAGCAGATGTACAGACCCGGGAACTCAGCACATGGATGGTGGGAACCCTCATAATGGGCACAGCAGGTGTACAGACCCGGGAACTCAGCACAGGGATGGTGGGAACCCCTCATAATGGGCACAGCGGGTGTACAGACCCGGGAACTCAGCACAGGAATGGTGGGAACCCCTCATAATGGGCACAGCGGGGTGTACAGACCCGGGAACTTGGCACAGGGATGGTGGGAACCCCTCATAATGGTCACAGCAGGTGTACAGACCCGGGAACTCAGCACAGGGATGGTGGGAACCCCTCATAATGGGCACAGCGGGTGTACAGACCTGGAAACTCAGCACAGGGATGGGGGGGGGGGACCCCTCATAATGGGCACAGCGGGTGTACAGACCCGGGAACTCAGCACAGGGATGGTGGAAACCCCTCATAATGGGCACAGCAGGTGTACAGACCCGGGAACTCAGCACAGGGATGGTGGGAACCCCTCATATTGGGCACAGCAGGTGTACAGACCTGGGAACTCAGCACAGGGATGGTGGGAACCCATCATAATGGGCACAGTGGGTGTACAGACCCAGAACATATACAGTATATCTATATTCATGTATATATACTGTTTGTGTGTATATATATATATATATATATATGGATTTTTTTCCGAAGCGTATACCATTCCCTACAATATAAATGCCGTTTGTTGGGTATGCGGCGTTCTCCGGTACGGTCCACAACCAGATTAGCGGTATTAGCTCGGCGGCGAAGTGTCCCTGGATATTATTTTATAAGGTTGGCCGCCATTCTTTTGTTATCGATCTTTCCGCCGCCATCTCGGTGCACAGTGGCCCCTGTGTGTGCGTGTGCGTGCGGCGCCCAGCGGAGAGGGCCAGGTGGTGGGGTCCTCCACAATGTCCCAATACATTCCTCCTTCCACAACTCATCTCCATCCCCGTCCGCATTAGGCCCGGCAATAAAGAGCAGGGCTGTGAGCCGCGCCGGGGGAACAAGGCCCCTTTCTTCCCCCCCGCCTCTGTGCCCGCGGGCCTGTGTTCTGGATGAGACGCTCGGCCTCCTGTGAATGGACCCTTGTTCCCCCGGATGAAGAAAGAGAAGAGAAGAGGGAGAGGAGGAGGAGTGAAATGTTCAGCTTGACCCCGCGCTGCACATTCCCCCAGAATGACCAATCTGCAAGTTCCCAGGCTGTCATGCCGACTTCAACACTAAGCTGATGACCCAGAAGAAGTATGCAAATCAGGTCCCTTGACTTTTCTCTGACTTTCTCCATAGGGCTAGCATGATAGCCAGGCAACTAGCATTTTTTAAATAAGCTCAGCAGGGCATTTCTTTCTTTATTGAATTTTTTTTATTTAAAAACCCTACTAATGCCGCGTACACACGGTCGGAACTTCCGACAAGAAAAGTTCGATGTAAGCTTTTGGTCGGAAATTCCGGACCGTGTGTAGGCTCCATCGGAATTTTTCTGGAGACTGGGGACGTGCTATATGAGTGTTGGAGACTTGGCACATGCTATAAGAGATGTTTGAGACTGAGGACATGTTATAGAAGATGTTGGAGACTGAGGACATGTTATAGGAGATGTTGGAGGACATGTCATAGGAGATGTTGGAGACGGGACATGTTATAGGAGTTGTCGGAGACGGGACATGTTATAGGAGTTGTCGGAGACTGGGGATGTTAAAGGAGATGTTGGAGACTGGGGACATGCTATAGGAGATGTTGGAGACTGAGGACATGATATAGGAGATGTTGGAGACGGGACATGCTTCAGGAGATGTTGGAGACTGGGGACATGATATAGGAGATGTTGGAGACTGGGGACATGGTATAAGGAGATGTTGGAGACTGGGGACATGCTATAGGAGTTGTTGGAGGCTGGGGACATGATATAGGAGATGTTGGAGACTGGGGACATGCTATAGGAGATGTTGGAGACTGGGGACATGATATAGAAGATGTTGGAGACTGTGGACATGCTATAGGAGATGTTGGAGACTGAGGACATGTTATAGGAGTGTTGGTGACTGGGGACATGTTATAGGAGATGTTGGAGACTGGGGACATGTTATAGGAGTTGTTGGAGACTCTAGACATGTCATAGGAGATGTTGGAGACGGGACATGCTTCAGGAGTTGTTGGAGACTGGGGACATGCTATGGGAGATGTTGGAGACTGGGGACATGTTATAAGGGATGTTGGAGACTGGGGATGTGTTATAGGAGATGTTGGAGACTGGGGACATGTTATAAGGGATGTTGGAGACTGGAGACATGTTATAGGAGATGTTGGAGAATGGGGACATGCTATAGGAGATGTTGGAGACTGGGGACATGCTATGGGGGATGTTGGAGACTGGGGACATGATATAGGAGATGTTGGAGACTGGGGACATGCTATGGGTGCTGTTGGAGACTGGGGACATGATATAGGATATGTTGGAGACCGGGGACATGCTATAGGAGATGTTGGAGACTGGGGACATGCTATAGGAGATGTTGGAGACTGGGGACATGCTGTAGGAGTTGTTGGTGACTGGGGACATGGTATAAGGAGATGTTGGAGACTGGGGACATGATATAGGAGATGTTGGAGACTGGGGACATGGTATAAGGAGATGTTGGAGACTGGGGACATGCTATACGAGTTGTTGGAGACTGGGGACATGATATAGGAGATGTTTGAGACTGAGGACATGTTATAGGAGATGTTGGAGACTGGGGACATATTGTAGGAGATCTTGGTGACTAGGGACATGATATATGAGTTGTTGGGGACTGGGGACATGCTATGGGAGATGTTGGAGACTGGGGACATGTTATAAGGGATGTTGGAGACTGGAGACGTGTTATAGGAGATGTTGGAGACTGGGGACATGATATATGAGATGTTGGAGACTGAGGACATGCTATGGGTGCTGTTGGAGACTGGGGACATGCTATAGGAGATGTTGGAGACTGGGGACATGCTATAGGAGATGTTGGAGACTGGGGACATGCTATAGGATATGTTAGAGACTGGGGACATGATATAGGAGATGTTGGAGACTGGGGACATGCTATAGGATATGTTGGAGACTCTAGACATGTCATAAGAGATGTTGGAGACAGGACATGCTTCAGGAGTTGTTGGAGACTGGGGACATGCTATGGGAGATGTTGGAGACTGGGGACATGCTATAGGAGATGTTGGAGACTGGGGACATGCTATAGGAGATGTTGGAGACTGGGGACATGCTATGGGAGATGTTGGAGACTGGGGACATGATATAGGAGTTGTTGGAGACTGGGGACATGCTATAGGAGATGTTGGAGACTGGGGACATGCTATAGGAGATGTTGGAGACTGGGGGCATGATATAGGAGATGTTGGAGACTGGGGACATGTTATGGAAGTTGTTGGTGGAGAGCAATGAAATGGAGGGAAGGAAGGAAGGAAGGAAGGGAGGGAGGGAGGAAGGAAGGGAGGAAGGGAGGGAGGAAGGAAGGAAGGGAGGGAAGGGAGGAAGGAAGGAAGGAAGGAAGGGAGGAAGGAAGGGAGGAAGGAAGGAAGGGAGGAAGGAATGAAGGGAGGAAGCAAGGAAGGGAGGAAGGGAGGAAGGAAAGAAGGAAGGGAGGAAGGAAGGAAGGAAGGGAGGGAGGGAGGGAGGAAGGGAGGAAGGAAGGAAGGAAGGAAGGGAGGAAGGAAGGGAGGGAGGAAGGGAGGGAGGGAGGAAGGAAGGAAGGGAGGAAGGAAGGAAGGAAGGGAGGAAGGGAGGGAGGAAGGAAGGAAGGGAGGAAGGAAGGGAGGGAGGAAGGGAGGGAGGAAGGGAGGAAGGAAGGAAGGAAGGGAGGAAGGAAGGAAGGAAGGAAGGAAGGAAGGAAGGAAGGAAGGAAGGAAGGAAGGAAGGAAGGGAGGAAGGAAGGAAGGAAGGGAGGAAGGAAGGGAGGAAGGGAGGGAGGAAGGAAGGGAGGAAGGGAGGGAGGAAGGAAGGGAGGAAGGAAGGGAGGGAGGAAGGAAGGAAGGAAGGGAGGAAGGAAGGAAGGAAGGAAGGAAGGAAGGAAGGAAGGAAGGAAGGGAGGAAGGAAGGAAGGAAGGAAGGGAGGAAGGAAGGGAGGAAGGGAGGGAGGAAGGAAGGAAGGGAGGGAGGAAGGGAGGAAGGAAGGAAGGAAGGGAGGGAGGAAGGAAGGGAGGAAGGGAGGAAGGGAGGGAGGAAGGAAGGAAGGGAGGGAGGAAGGGAGGAAGGAAGGAAGGAAGGAAGGAAGGAAGGAAGGGAGGAAGGAAGGAAGGAAGGAAGGAAGGGAGGAAGGAAGGGAGGAAGGGAGGGAGGAAGGAAGGAAGGGAGGGAGGAAGGGAGGAAGGAAGGGAGGAAGGAAGGAAGGAAGGAAGGGAGGAAGGGAGGGAGGAAGGAAGGGAGGGAGCCGTGCAGGGAATTGACATTTCCCGGAGATGTTGAATTTCCAGGCAAAGGCAATAAAATGTATTTCTGGTTTGGGGAAAACACGGCGGGGTCTCTTTAAATGATATCAATTCCGGCAAAAGTAAAAATAAAATAATCTGCCTACCAAACTCTCCACAAACACCGAGGTGTCGGAATAAAATCGTTTCCCAATAAATAGCGGAGCGGCTTCTACCGGGGAGGAGATTCCTGGATGTTTGCGCGGAGAATTAAGACAAACGTCTGGAGTGTTGTCACAGAAAACATCCCATAATGATTCATAACAAACAACAAAGCACACAAAGGCAGCGAGTTCGGGGCGGAGAGGAGACAGTTATGTTCTTATTGAAAAATAAACCGGTATGAGGACTTTGAATTTGTCTTGATTTTGGCAGCCTGGGAGGAAGACGGGCAGCTCCAGCAGCCAATCAGACTCTAATGCAGAGCACATGATGAGCATGCTAATAAGAGGAGTCATCCAATCAGCAGGCTAGGGGTGTGTTCTGGTTTAAGCTGTGATGTGAGGGGTTCCCACCATCCCTGTGCTGAGTTCCCGGGTCTGTACACCTGCTGTGCCCATTATGAGGGGTTTCCACCATCCCTGTGCTGAGTTCCGAGGTCTGTACACACGCTGTGCCCATTATGAGGAGTTCCCACCATCCCTGTGCTGAATCTCCGGGTCTGTACACCCGCTGTGGCCGTTATGAGGGGTTCCCACCATCCCTGTGCTGAATCTCCGGGTCTGTACACCCGCTGTGGCCATTATGAGGAGTTCCCACCATCCCTGTGCTGAGTTCCCGGGTCTGTACAACCGCTGTGCCCATTATGAGGAGTTCCCACCATCCCTGTGCTGAGTTCCCGGGTCTGTACAACCGCTGTGCCCATTATGAGAGGTTTCCACCATCCCTGTGCTGAGTCTCCGGGTCTGTACACCGCTGTGCCCATTATGAGAGGTTTCCACCATCCCTGTGCTGAGTTCACAGGTCTGTACACCCGCTGTGCCCATTATGAGGGGTTCCCACCATCCCTGTGCTGAGTCTCCGGGTCTGTACACCCGCTGTGCCCATTATGAGGGGTTCCCACCATCCCTGTGCTGAGTCTCCGGGTCTGTACACCCGCTGTGCCCATTATGAGGGGTTCCCACCATCCCTGTGCTGAGTCTCCGGGTCTGTACACCCGCTGTGCCCATTATGAGGGGTTCCCACCATCCCTGTGCTGAGTTCCCGGGTCTGTACACCCGCTGTGCCCATTATGAGGGGTTCCCACTGCTTGAGAATGTAGGAATCTAGGCGCTCCACTTATAACCAAAACATGACTTTTGAATGGACTGGCCCTTTAAGAAGTCTTGTTGGGGGAAGTCATTTCCAGCGGCCCCCTCAGGCGGTGTTCCCTCTTTCCTCCGGGGTTCCCTTCGCTCCTCGTTCAGAGAAGAGATCGGGATTCTCATTCTGTGTAATCCCCGTAAGAAGAGGCAGAATGAGGCTTGAAAGGCATAAATTAAAGCCCTCCGTGTTTTTATGCCGCGAATAAATGCAGTTTTATGTTTTTACGCCGTGACAGCCGGTGACAAAAACGCCAATTCCGCCGCCGTAATTTCATATTGAGAAACATGCCCTCGTCTTTACAATCGGCTTCTCGCAGGCCGTCTGCTCTCTCCGGCGGATTCACCTGTCCTTGCTCTGTCATCGCCGTATTGTTTGTCTGTCACACGCCGCCATGAAGAGCGCCACATCTCTCTGCGTAGGATGAGCGCCGGAGCTTCGCCGCTTTTTACAACAGACAACGCTGATTAGCTGTTTGGTATCATCAGCCGTTTGCTTTCGGAGGACGCCGTTTGCTCCGTGGAGATGTACGATGGCGCCGGCGCGGTGCTGAGATCTGTACACCGGTGACGCTGTTTTCATCCCGAACAATGAAAACCGTAACTTTGCATCTGTGACAGAAAATTGTGCCGGAAAATCCATCTCCAGTACAGCGCCCTTTAGAAGTACAAAATCTGGAGCCCCCGTCTAAAACACGTAAAATGTTACTTATCAATGGGAAACCTGAGCCTGGGACGATGCGCACAACTGCCTAGAGGAAACTTAATATTAGAGGCCCCATCACCCCAGACCCCCCACCCAATCACATGGGAGGTCCACTACCACATCAGAGCCACCCCATCACATCAGAGGTCCCCCTATAACATGAGAATCCTCCCATCACACCAGAGGTCCTCCCGTCACACCAGAGGTCCTCCCGTCACACCAGAGGTCCTCCCGTCACATCAGAGGTCCTCCCATCACATCAGAGGTCCTCTCATCACACCAGAGGTCCTCCTTTATCACATCAGAGGTCCTCCTCCATCACATCAGAGGTCCTCCTCCATCACACTAGAGGTCCTCCTATCACATCAGAGGTCCTCCTCCTTCACATCAGAGGTCCTCCTCCTTCACACTAGAGGTCCTCCTATCACATCAGAGGTCCTCCCCATCACATCAGAGGTCCTCCCCATCACATCAGAGGTTCCCCCATCACATCAGAGGTTCCTCCATCACGTCAGAGGTCCCCCTTTCATATCAGAGGTGCCTCCATCATATCAGAGGTGCCTCCATCATATCAGAGGTGCCTCCATCACATCAGAGGTGCCTCCATCACATCAGAGGTGCCTCCATCACATCAGAGGTGCCTCCATCATCACATCAGAGGTCCCCCCATCACATCAGAGGTGCCCCCATCACATCAGAGGTGCCCCCATCACATCAGAGGTGCCCCCATCACATCAGAGGTCCCCCCCATCACATCAGAGGTCCCCCCCATCACATCAGAGGTCCTCCCATCACATCAGAGGTCCCCCCATCACATCAGAGGTCCTCCATAACATCAGTGGTCCCCCCATCACATCAGAGGTCCCCCCATCACATCAGAGGTGCCTCCATCACATAACGCATATAGCTCAATACTTGAGATGTCCCCAGCAGGGATGAAGGTAGACTAGGCACCAGTGGAATCTAGACATTATTTCACCCGGGGCAAAGAATCAGTTCAGTGCCCCCCTTATGGGACAAGATTAGGCAGAAGTGAGAAACTCCCAGGCCATAGCTGTTGAGTCAGCTGTCTGTCCCCTCCCCCATGCTCCTCTGTCGTCCCCCCTGCTCCTCTGGTCCTCCCCCTGCTCCTCTGGTCCTCCCCCTGCTTCTCTTTTCCCCCCCAGGTGAGCGCTGTGGGAAGGGAGAGACAGAGGAGCAGAGGGGGGCGGCAGTCTGCTGTCACTGAAGCCAGCCCACTGAGGCATCGGCCCACCGGAAAACTCCCTGTAGTCCCAATGGCCAGTCCATCCCTGCGGACGGCGCATGCCGTTCGTTAGAGACGTCATGTACGTGGGGTCATGTTTTATTTACATAAAACACGCCCACCTCTTCACAATTTGAATTTGGCGTGCTTACGCCGGCAGATTTACGCTACGCCGCCGCAACTTAGGGCGCAGGTTCTTTGTAAATCCAGCCCCAGCCTCACTAAGTTACGGCAGCGTAGCGTATCTGAGATACGCTACGCCCGCACAAACTTACGGCGGGCTATCTGAATCTAGCCCAATGTCTGTATTGTCTCAATGTTGTTTGCATATAAAAATAAAAAAAAGGATCTGATTTAGAATAACAATGTAACAATGTAAAAGAAAATCCATAAGATGAGTTGATTGTTGGGGGTTGGCAGAGACCTTGGCGAAGTCGCGGTTCTTCTTTAGGAAGGCGGGCCCTCGCTGTGCGGGGGAATGGAAGCGTGGAGCGCTCGTTAGAAGTGATTTGTAGCGTATGCTTGTAAATGTGAGCGCACCTTTTTTAGCTGGTGTTTGGGACACTTGAACAATTTGTATCGGTCGGAGGATGGCGGTCTGTTTATAAGGATCGTACAAATGTTTGCGTTATATTCACTCAGTGTGCTTTTACCCCCCCCCCCTCCCTACCCCCCACCTAACGCGTTCCATCTGTCTCCTGTATTGGAGGCTTCTGGTAGGAAAATCTCAGAATTAAGACCCTTCAAAGGTTTTTAGAGGCACGGAGCGATCGGATTGGCCGGTGGGCGCCCGGCCTTCGCCAATGGTAAAGCTGCTTAAAGCCCCCATTTGCGCGCCGGGGCTTCCAGTATCTGCGCCAGAGAGACTTCTCATAAATGGGACGTGTAAATGTTTGCACTGGAGGACCATTATCTCCGGATTCTGGGGAGCTTAACTGGGAAGGATAAACAGGAGAGGAGAGCGCGCCGCGCATTGCCATTTGTATGACAAAAATCACATGTCACCACCAAGACTGAGAGAGGGGAGAAGAGTCTGGTGTGTGCTCCTCTGTACATATATGAGCATGGTGGTGAGAAGAGAATAGGGGAGAGGAGAGCAAAGAGGTGAGGAGAGGTGAGAGGAGAGGAGAAAGATGATGAGGGGTGAGAAGAGAAGAGGGGAGAGGAGAAAGATGATGAGGGGTGAGAAGAGGGGATGGGTGAGGAGAGAATAGTGGAGAGGGGAGGAAAAAGGAGAGAAGAGAATAGGGGAGAGGTGAGAAGAGGAGAGGTGAGAAGAGGAGAGGGGAGAGGAGAGGTGAGAAGAGAATAGGGGAGAGGAGAAGAGAGTAGGGGAGAGGAAAGAGGTAAGGAGAGGTGAAAAGAGAATTGGGGGAAAGGAGAGGAAAGAGGTGAGAAGAGAGTAGGGGAGAGGAGAGGTGAGAAGAGAATAGGGCAGATGAGAGGGAAGAGGTGAGGAGAGGAGAAGAGATAAGATAATAGGAGAGAGGAGAGGAAAGAGGTGAGAAGAGGTGAGAAGAGAAGAGGGGAGAGGAGAAAGATGATGAGGGGTGAGAAGAGGGGATGGGTGAGGAAAGAATAGTGGAGAGGGGAGGAAAAAGGAGAGAAGAGAATAGGGGAGAGGTGAGAAGAGGAGAGGGGAGAGGAGAGGGGAGAGGAGAGGTGAGAAGAGAATAGGGGAGAGGAGAAGAGAGTAGGGGAAAGGAAAGAGGAGAGGTGAGAAGAGAATAGGGGAGAGGTGAGAAGAGAAGGGAATAGGGGAGAGGAGAGGAAAGAGGAGAGGAGAGGTGAGAAGAGAATAGGGGAGAGGAGAGGAAAGAGGTGAGAAGAGAAGAGAGGAGAGGAAAGAGGTGAGGAGAGGAGAGGTGAGAAGAGAATAGGGGAGAGGAGAGGTGAGAAGAGAATAGGGAAGAGGAGAGGAAAGAGATGAGGAGGGTAAAGAAGAGAATAGAGAGGAGAGGAAAGAGGTGAGGATAGGGGAGAAGAGAATAGAGAGGAGAGGAAAGAGGTGAGGATAGGGGAGAAGAGAATAGGGGAGAAGAGAGGTAAGGAGGGGTGAGAAGAGGAGAGAATAATGGAGAGGATAGGAAAGAGGAGAGGAGAGAAGAGAAAAGGGAGGAGAGGAAAGGGGAGAGAAGAGGTAAGAAGAGAATAGGGGAGAGGGGACAGGTGGGGATAGAATAGTGGACAGGATAGGAAAGAGGAGAGAAGAAAAGAGAATAGGGAGGAGAGGAAAGAGGTGAGGAGAGAATAGGGGAGAGCAGAGGTGAGACGAGTATAGGGGAGAGCAGAGGAAAGAGGTGAGGAGAGGAGAAAGGTGAGGAGGGGTGAGAAGAGGAGAGGGGACAGGTGGGGATAGAATAGTGGACAGGATAGGAATGAGGAGAGAAGAAAAGAGAATAGGGAGGAGAGGAAAGAGGTGAGGAGAGAGGTGAGAAGAGAATAGGGGAGAGGTGAGACGAGTATAGGGGAGAGCAGAGGAAAGAGGTGAGGAGAGGAGAAAGGTGAGGAGGGGTGAGAAGAGGAGAGGGGACAGGTGGGGATAGAATAGTGGACAGGATAGGAATGAGGAGAGAAGAAAAGAGAATAGGGAGGAGAGGAAAGAGGTGAGGAGAGAGGTGAGAAGAGAATAGGGGAGAGGTGAGACGAGTATAGGGGAGAGCAGAGGAGAGAGGTGAGAAGAGAATAGGGGAGCGCAGAGGAGAAAGGTAAGGAGAGGAGAAAGGTGAGGATGGGTAAGAAGAGGAGAGGGGACAGATGAGAAGAGAATAGCAGAGAGGAGAGAAAAGAGGTGAGGAAATTAGATGAGAGGTGAAGAGAGGATAGGGGAGAGGTGAGGAAAAGAGAGGAGAAAGGTGGTGAGAGGTTGTGACGTGAAGAGGGTTGTGATGTAAGGGGGGGGAGGGGGGTTGTGATGTAAGGGGGGGAGGGGGTTGTGATGTAAGGGGGAGGGGGTTGTGATGTAAGGGGGAGGGGGGTTGTGATGTAAGGGGGGGGAGGGGGTTGTGATGTAAGGGGGAGGGGGTTGTGATGTAAGGGGGGGAGGGGGGTTGTGATGTAAGGGGGGATGGGGGTTGTGATGTAAGGGGGGGTGTGATGTAGGGGGGGAGGGGTTGTGATGTAAGGGGGGTGTGATGTAGGGGGGGAGGGGTTGTGATGTAAGGGGGGGAGGGGATTGTGATATAAGGGGGGAGGGGGTGTGATGTAGGGGGGAGGGGGTTGTGATGTAAGAAGGGAGGGGGTTGTGATGTAAGGGGGGGATGGGGGTTGTGATGTAAGGGGGGGGATGGGGGTTGTGATGTAAGGGGGGGTTGTGATGTAAGGGGGGGTGTGATGTAGGGGGGGAGGGGGTTGTGATGTAAGAAGGGAGGGGGGTTGTGATGTAAGGGGGGAGGGGGGTGTGAGGTAGGGGGGGGGGGGGTTGTGATGTAAGGGGGGAGGGGGTTGTGATGTAAGGGGGGAGGGGGTTGTGATGTAAGGGGGGAGGGGGTTGTGATGTAAGGGGGGAGGGGGTTGTTATGTAAGGGGGGGGTGTGATGTAAGGGGGGGAGGGGGTTGTGATGTAAGGGGGGAGGGGGTTGTGATGTAAGGGGGGGAGGGGGTTGTGATGTAAGGGGGGAGGGGGTTGTGATGTAAGGGAGGGAGGGGTTGTGATGTAAGGGGGAGGGGGTTGTGATGTAAGGGGGGAGGGGGTTGTTATGTAAGGGGGGGTTGTGATGTAAGGGGGGGAGGGGGTTGTGATGTAAGGGGGGAGGGGGTTGTGATGTAAGGGGGGGAGGGGGTTGTGATGTAAGGGGGGAGGGGGTTGTGATGTAAGGGGGAGGGGGTTGTGATGTAAGGGGGGAGGGGGTTGTGATGTAAGGGGGGGAGGGGGTTGTGATGTAAGGGGGGAGGGGGTTGTGATGTAAGGGGGGGAGGGGGTTGTGATGTAAGGGGGGAGGGGGTTGTGATGTAAGGGGGGAGGGGGTTGTTATGTAAGGGGGGGTTGTGATGTAAGGGGGGGAGGGGGTTGTGATGTAAGGGGGGAGGGGGTTGTGATGTAAGGGGGGGAGGGGGTTGTGATGTAAGGGGGGAGGGGGTTGTGATGTAAGGGGGGAGGGGGTTGTGATGTAAGGGGGGAGGGGGTTGTGATGTAAGGGGGGAGGGGGTTGTGATGTAAGGGGGGGAAGTTCTGAAGTAGATTGTATGGAGATTGTAACATGTGTGGTGACACAGACGTGGACAGATGAAGGGGATTGGCTGGGAGAGCGGGGCCTGGGAGCAGAAGAAAGCCTCCTCCTGTACCCGGGGGGGGGGGCCGGGGGGGCGAGTATGAACACGTCTGATTGCGTTAGCTGCCGAGGACGACACAGCTGCAGGTGAAACACTTCCATGGGTCATAGAAATCCACATACTTTACATTCCCCACCAGCTGTGTGTTCATCTTATCGGCCCCCCGGAGCCCCCGGCACCAGATATTGTACCGGAAAATCCACATTTCTGTGACTGATAAGAGAGGGACGCACCCAGGAGGGACCGAGGGGTACAGCGCCTTGGAAAAAGTATTCATGCCCCCTGCAATTTTCCACATGTTGTCATGTTACAACCAAAAACGTAAATGTATTTTATTGGGATTTTATGTGAGGGACCAACACAAAGTGGAAGGAAAATGATACATTGTTTTCATTTTTTTTGTATGGCGCCCCCCGGAGTCAATACTTTGTAGAACCCCCTTTCTCTACAAGTCTTTTTGGGGGGGTCTCTACCAGCTTTGCCCATCTAGAGAGGGACATTTCTCCCCATTCTTCTTCCTTGTAAAATATCTCAGGTTCTGTCAGATTGGATGGAGAGCGTCTGATCAGCAATTTTCAAGTCTCGCCACAGATTCTCAATGGGATTTAGGTCTGATGTGACGCTAATTCCTGGCATTGCTCGGGTTGCTGGGGGGACATCTGTGGACCATCATTTGCCCCTTTGCTCAGAACTCGCACACATTGGCCCGGATTCAGAAAGAATTGCGCTCTATTTGCGGAGGCGCAGGGCAACGATTTTGCCCTGCGCCCCCGCAAATATTTTTGCGCTGCCCTCGATTCACGGAGCAGTAGCTCCGTAAATTGCGAGGGCGCGCCGGCAAAATTGCCCGGCGTAGGCGCGCACAATGTAAATGATCCCACCGGGGGCGGGAATCATTAAAATTAGGCGCGCTCCCGGGCCGAGCGTAGGGCGCATGCTCCGTCGGGAAACTTTCCCGACGTGCATTGCGGCAAATGACGCAAAGGACGTCATTTGCTTCAAAGTGAACGTGAATGGCGTCCAGCGCCATTCACGATTCACTTACGCAAACGACGTAAAATTCGAACGTCGTGACGCTGGGAACGCCGGGTATAGTTTAGCATTGGCTGCCCCTGCTATTAGAAGGGGCAGCCTTACGCTAAACACGCCGTACGGAAACGACGTAACTTGCGTACGCAGGGGGCGCGCAACATTGTGAATCGGCGTAAGTATGCAATTTGCATACCATACGCTGACCACAATGGGAGCGCCCCCTAGCGGTCATCGCAAGAATGCAGCCTAAAATCTGCGTGGCATAAGAGCCTTATGCCACGCAGATTTTAGGCTGCAGTCGGCGTAACGAGTTCTCTGAATCAGGAGAACTCGTTACGCCGGCGCAAGTCAGCAATTGCGCTGCGTAACTATGGTTACGCAGGCGCAATTGCTTACTGAATCTGGGCCATTGTACCTCAGGCCTGATGACATAATTATTGCTACCTTGATGATGTCATCATACAGCATCCCAGAGCATCCCCAGCATCCCATTGATGTACGGTAATCTCTAGCAACCAATCAACAAGCATAAATCCTGTGCTGTAACCTCTAGCAACTAATCAGTGAGCCGTAATGTGTGCTGTAACCTCTAGCAACCAATCTCAATTGCTGCCTGATCTCATTCAGCAAACAGATTTTGAGAACTGTATTTGCCCAGGGTCCAATCAATATTAAAGACGGCCCTGATCAGAAATTACGCTAATCTTTATCCATTTTCTGCTGGGTTTAGGTTGGGGGCGGGATTCCATTTGTATACGCAACAAATATGCAAATGAGGAGATCCGCCGATTCAGAAACAAACGCCCGCCCGTTGCTTTTTTTTTTTTACGTCATTTGCGTTCGGCTTTTTCCGGCGGATAGTTACCCCCTGCTATATGCGGCGTATCCTATGTTAAGTATGGCCGTCGTTTCCCGCGCCGAGTTTTGAATTTTTTTACGTCGTTTGCGTAAGTCGTTCGCGAATACGGATGGACGTAATTTACGTACACGTCGAAACCAATGACGTCATTTGGAGCAATGCACGCTGGGAAATTTAGCCGGCGGCGCATGCGCAGTACGATCGGCGCGGGGAAAGCGCCTGATTTAAATAGTAAACTCCCCCTAGCCGCGGAATTTGAATTCCGCCGGGGGATTTACGATCCGCCGGCGCAACTTTCGAGGCAAGTGCTTTCTGAATACAGCACCTCAAAAACTTGCGCCGGCGGATCGTAAATAAGATAGATTACGCGGATCTAAAGATCCGCTGATCTATCTGAATCTACCCCATAGATTCCATACAGGTTGGAGGTTAAAGACTTTTTTTTTTGTTTTCACACCGCCTGGGGGCAGCCAATCCGTCCGCTCTGTCATGGCCGCCAGCCAACGCAGGTAACCGAATCCGGGGAGGAATCTGAAAATAAACACTCCGCACTTTTTGTAGTTTTATCTTCTCCTGCCATCCTGACACTCATAATGACCCAAAGAAAGTGCCAAGAAGTCTCAGGAACCTAAAGCCCGACTCCGACCAAGATTTATTTATTTTTGGATTGAATTAGACTTGGCAGAATTTGCGTATCTTGCTGATTTACATATTTCTAGGCGTAAATCAGCGTACACGCCCCTAGCGGCCAGCGTAAATATGCAGTTAAGATCCGACGGCGTAAGAGACTTACGCCGGTCGGATCTAATACAAATCTATGCGTAACTGATTCTAAGAATCAGGCGCATAGATACGACGCCTCGGACTCAGAGTTACGACGGCATATCTGGCAATGTGGTGGTTGGGATTGGAACCCAGAACCCCAGTGCTATAAGGCAGAAGCACTACTCACTAGTCCACTGTGTATTTGCAGGACGCAATGTTTGTTTAGTCTAGGGGAGGGGGACTTTAACAAGAAGAATACTTATGTTGCTTATCAGTCCCATAGGACTCCTTCCTGACCACTCCAGTAGTAAGCAGGGATGGACTGGTCATTGGGACTACAGGGAGTTTCCCGGTGGGCCGATGGCTCAGTGGGCCGGCTTCAGTGACAGCAGACCGCCGCCCCCCTCCACTCCTCTGTCTCTCACTTCCCGCGGCGCTCACCTCCTATCCCTCCCCGCATCGCTCACCTGGGGGGGAACAGAGAAGCAAGAGGAGGACCAGAGGGGCAGGGGGGGCAATAGAGGAGCATGGGGGGAGGGACAGACAGCTGACTCAACAGCTATGGCCTGGGAGTTTCTCACTTCTGCCTAATCTTGTCCCATAAAGGGGGCACCTAACTGATTCTTTGTCCCGGGTGAAATGATGTCTAGCTTCCCTACTGGTACTGCCTATAAGAGTACCAGTACCAGCTGTTCTACTCTATTAAAGTAGAACGGCTAGTGGCTAGTGAAGGGGGAGAGGGGGCTTGGGTGGCCGGGGGGGGGGGGGTGCAGGAGTTGTCCGGCCACCATGGGAGAGACCTGTCAAAGTGGGCCAGTCTGGATGAAGTCCAGGGCCAAATTTTTGTCCCAGTCCAACCCTGGTAGTAAGGCTGATGTAGTGAAGCCACTCCTCTTTCTCCGGTCACACCCCCCCTCTCATCAACATTGTTGTGGCTAATTGCAGAACCAGCAGCCACCATTGGTCCTACATTGTATGGGATGAATTCAAGAGGCCCAACCTGATCCCAGAGCAGAAGAAAAGAACACGTCAGCTGCCACAGGATCTAGGAATGAGGGATCTGCTGTCCTTTACTGTTTGCATTTTTAAGTGGCTGTTCAGCTAATGTATCAGACATATTTATGTGCATCACTTACTGTCTCTGAAGGGTTGGGTTGAAAAGAACTAGTGAGAAAAAGAGAGGAGCTGAGACCACATGTCCCCATGGAAGAACTGTTGCTAATCCAGACCAGAAGCTGAGATTATTAGGCAAGTGTTTCCATGTCAATATTTTACTGATGTTCCCATAGCTTCTGGAGATATATATATATATATATATTTGTGCACCGCGTCAAGTATGCAAATTAGCTATTTACGGCGATCCACGAACGTACGTCCGGCCGGCGCATTTTTTTACGCCGTTTTCGTTCGGCTTTTTCCAGCGTATAGTTAAAGCTGCTGATATGAGGCGTACTCAATGTTAAGTATGGCCGTCGTTCCCGCGTAGAATTAAAAAAAAAATTGCGTTGTAAGTCGTTCGCGAATAGGGATTTGCGTAGAATGACGTCACCGTCGGAAGCATTGGCTTGTTCCGGGTTAATTTCGAGCATGCGCACTGGGATACCCCCACGGACGGCGCATGCGCAGTTAAAAAAAATGTCGTTTACGTCGGGTCACGACGTATTTACATAAAACACGCCCCCCCATTACATCCATTTGAATTAGGCGCCATTACGCCGGCAAAGATACACTACGCCGCCGTAACTTATGGCGCGGATTCTTTCAGGATTTTAAAAAATAAAGTAAGTTACGGCGGCGTAGTGTATCTTAGATACGCTGCGCCCGGCGCATAAATGTGCCGCTGTACGAGGATCTGCCCCTATGTGTGTGTATATATATATATTTTTTATAATTAAATCCGATTACTGATATATGGTATCTGGACAAAATGAATCGCTCTGCGTACAGCTGGGTACATTTAAGGAGAAAAAAAAAATCTTGATTTGATAATCCAGCTCCCCAAGTCTGCAAGGACAGGAATGTTTAGGTCATGAATGACCCGCAGACTGACCGTCTGATTGTAATCTCAGGAGAGGAGCTCTGGGGCTCCTGCAGGCTCCTTGACCCTTATGACCCCCTGCCCAGACCCCATTGTGCGCCACTGGTGCTGTGTAAATAAACCGTGCCGCTGATTGCGCATTGTCTGCTTGTGATTATACCATTTGGGCTTTATTTTCAGCACTTGTCATTACTGACTGGCGTTAATTGTGGGTTAACGTAAGCACAATATGGCAACCTTTTTTTTTTTTTTTTTGGGGAAGTTTGGAACGTGATGTGTGCAAAAGTCACCTGCGATCAATCGATCGTCCGGTGAATTGTCAATGAGTGATTTGGTATGCAGAAAATTATTACAATGTATGTAATTAATAACTATGATGCAGAGATGTGATCGGTTGCATCATTGGCCATCGCCACTCAATTTTCTTATATATATATATTTGTCTTTGTTTATTTACATTATTTATACATTTTCATTTTATATTTATAGATATATACTTTTTTTTACATTTTATTTATATATATATTTATAATTACATTTTTTAAATAAAGAAAAAAATTATATATATTTATAGAAAATAATTTTAAACTTCCTGGCCCGGATTCAGATACAATGGTGTATCTATCGGCGGACGTTACGCCGCCGTAACTTAGGGCGCAAGTTCCCTATTCAGAAAGAACTTGCGCCCTAAGTTACGGCGGCGTAGCGTACGCGGTCCGGCGTAAGCCCGCCTAATTCAAATGTGGATGATGTGGGCGTGTGTTATTCAAATTAATTGTGACCCCCACGTATTTGAGGTTTTTTACGAACGGCGCATTCGCCGTCCGTGAAATAATCCCAGTGTGCATGCTCCAAATTACGCCGCAAATCGTCAATGCTTTAGACGTGAACGTAACTTACATACAGCCTTATTCGCGAACGACTTACGCAAACGACGTCATCGACGGAAAATTCGACGCTGGCCCGACGTCCATACTTAACATAGGATACCCCTCATATAGCAGGGGTAACTTTACACCGGAAAAAGCCTTACGTAAACGATGTAAAAGAATGCGCCGGGCGGACGTACGTTTCTGAATCGGCGTATCTACCTAATTTGCATATTCCTCGCATAAATCTACGGAAGCGCCACCTGGCGGCCAGCGTAAATATGCAGCCTATAAATATAAATGAAAAAACTGTGAAAAAAAATGTAAATATATATCTATAAATATAAAATAAAAATATATCTATATATAAATAAATAAAATGTAAGAGAGATATATATATATATATATATATATATATATATATATATATATATATATATATAATATTTATAGTAAAGTTTTAAAAATTTAGAGAGAGATCTCATATAAAAAATCTATTTTACATGATTTTGAAGGCATGTAAAATGTAATAAATACAAATA
>NC_053500.1:139046118-139108618 GCF_905171775.1 Rana temporaria | reverse complement strand
ATATATATTTTTTTTATTATATAAAAAAAAATTATAAAAAAATGTACAATTTTTTTTTCGAGAAATATTATTCCTATTTATTTTGTATGCCTTTTACCTTTTTGTACCACCACCCCCTCCCTTTAGAATGTAAGCTGTACAAGCCGGGCCCTCCTGTCCCTTCTGTATTGAACTGTACTGTAATCTTGCTGTATCTTGTCCTGAAATTCCAAAATCAATAGCATATCATGGAGGCCCACCTACTACAGATATAAAGCTGTGGGGGTTACGGTATTTTTTAAAATCCATTTTTACATTTTTTTTTATAAAAACAAAACAATTTTTTTTCCGGGAAATTTTATTTATTTATTTTTTAATGCCTTTTACCTTTTGTACCTCCCTTTAGAATGTAAGCTCTATGAGCAGGGCCTTCCTGTCCCATCTGTCTTAACTGGACTGTAACTGTGCTGTATCTTGTCTTGAAATTCCAGAATCAATAATGTATCATGTAGGCCCACCTACTACAGATATAGGGCCAGATTCACAGTGAGAGTACGCCGGCGTATCTACTGATACGCCGGCGTACTTTCAGATTTGCCGCGTCGTATCTTTAGTTTGAATCCTCAAACCAAGATACGACGGCTTCTGGCTTCGATCCGACAGGCGTACGGCTTCGTACGCCTTCGGATCGTAGGTGCAATACTTCGGCGCCCGCTGGGTGGAGTTTGTGTCGTTTTCCGCGTCGGGTATGCAAATTAGCTTTTTCCGACGATCCACGAAGGTACGGGCGGCCGTCGCATTCTCTTACGTCATCGCTAGTCGGCTTTTCCCGGCGTATAGTTAAAGCTGCTATTTCGTGGCGTATAGATAGACTTGCCATGTTAAAGTATGGCCGTCGTTCCCGCGTCGAATTTTGAATTATTATTTTTTTTTTGCGTAAGTCGTCCGTGAATAGGAAAGGACTTAACTCACGTCTACGTTCAAAAAATGACGTCATTTCGCGCAAAGCACAGCGGGAAATTTTGAAACGGAGCATGCGCATTTCAATTGGCGCGGGGACGCGCTTCATTTAAATCAATCACGCCCCCTACCCGCCCAATTTGAAATACGCGCCGAGAAATACACTGCGCCGCCGTAACTTACGGCGCAAAATCTGCCTGGATTCTATATTCCGCCAGGTAAGATACAGCGGCGTAGCGTATCTCTGATACGCTGCGCCAGGGCAATTCTTTGTGAATCTGGCCCATAAAGTTTTGGGGGGTTACTGTATTTTTTAAATATAATTTTAAAAATATATATTTTAGAATGGGGAAATGTTATTATTATTTTTTTTTTAATGCCTTTTACCTTTTGTACCACCACCCCCTCCCTTTTAGAATGTAAGCTCTATGAGCAGGGCCGTCCTGTCCCTTCTGTATAGAACTGTACAGTAATTGTGCTGCCCCCCCTGTTGGCGCTATATAAATCATGTATTATAATAATAATAATAATAATAATAATAATAATAATAATAGTAATAATAATTACTCATAAGAATAAATTAAATAAAACCTTGTGGCGGCGGAGATGTCTGGGCATCAATATTAGCATGCTAGTGGTGTTTTTACTTTAAAAATAAATAAAAATAAATTATCTGGATAATTAGTGATGCAAAAAAAATTAAAACTTTTAAATTGTAACTTTTTCTGTTTGCTATCATGCAAAAAAAATATAAAAAAAAATTGAAGGCCGCAGCATTGAAGGACATCAAGCGGATATTGGGTTTGGGGCAGGCTTTCCAAAGTCTTGGTCATCCATGTTTGTAAAAGATCAAACACACAGATAAAGTGTCTGGAAATGTAGTCATAATAAAGAAAAATTACACTTAGGGATTTCAATGTCGGAGGTCCAGAAAAAATAAAATAAAATATTGAAGGCCAAAACAATATGAATATTTCTGTTGGAAAAATAAATAAATAAAAAATAAATACAGATATGCAGACATGACAGCAAATTCATGAACTAAAGATAATTCATTTATGCATTTCAAGGGTCGGCTGTGTTATGGTCTTAAGATCATTTTTGAAACATTTTAAGTCAAAAATGTAAAACTTGAAACATTTATTTCAATTTATTTTTTATTTTTTTTTTATAATTATTTTCTTGATTAACTGAGGATAATGGTTCTATAAGTTTGCTTGTATAGGCCTCTCCCTTCCCATATATATTGGTTTGGGTGTATATATTTTACGATTTGCTATTTATTTTATTATTTGCTATTTATTTTATTATTTGCTATTTATTTTATTATTTTATCTTATTTTATTATTATTGTTTAACTATTTATTTTTATTTGCTTGTTCCATTGTGCAGCTGCACGACTCACCTTTTTTCTTTTTAACACTACATCACCACGGTGACGACGGCGCTTTTATAAATCGATTTCGATAACGACCAAATAGACTTAAAAGAGACGTAACCCATAGCAACCAATCAGGTCAGCCTTTTCTCTTTAAGGTTACATTGTTGCCTGCCACTTTGTACGGTGTTATTAAATAATAACTCAATAAGACCAATAATAACGCGCCTCGCCAACAAGCCCTGACTTCTCCCCGTACAGGACGCAGCATAATCCGCAAATAATAAATTAATATTTTCCTCAGATCTGGATAAAAGGTTTTTTTTTTTTTAAAAAATTTATAAATAAAAAAAAAGAGAACTGGCTGCGACCAGTAGACCAGGTGCAAGGACAGCAGCGAGGGAACTGCAAGCCTCAGCGTGCCGCAAGCAGAACCGCCAAACAGCCCCGCCCACTCTTCACCTCTGATTTAAACAGTTGTACGTCTAATTTTAAATGACTCCAGGAAGCAAGCAGTTCCTGAGTGCTCCTCTCAGTGTGTCCTGGACAAATAAAAGCAGAAGGCTGGGCCCTGCGCTTGTTAACTGCAACAATAATATCTGCACAGGTGTTTTTTTTTTTTTTTTTTTTTTATGTAAACTTTGAAGTTGAAAAAAAAATATTTGTTTCAACATAAAAGAAAAAAATGTTTGTTTTAAAGAGAATTAAAGGTGTCCTCGCTATCCAAGATGAGCTGATAATATTTAAATTGTGGACTTAATGTGCAAATATATATATATATATATATATATATATATATATATATATATATATATATATATATATATATATATATATTATTTTATTTTTTTTAAATGAGTCTTTTTTAAAAATATATATATAATATTTTTTTTCTGCCTATTTATTTGTGTATATAAGAGTTCTTCAAAAAAATTGCACACTTTTTTTTAAACTATTTAAAAAAAAAGTGCGGAAGACCCCTCGTATAAATGTATGTATGTATAAATGCATGTATATTATCTTATATAAAACTGCAATTACTTTGATTTATGTATTTTTTTGGGGGGGTAAATATTAATTATTTATTATATATATATATAAAATATTAAATTATGGTAAATATTAATTATTTATTATATATATAAAAATATATATATAAATTAATTTATTGAGATTTTTTTTTTTTTTTTTAACCATCTCACATTGATCTAGGTTAACATGCTTCCATTCCTATAGTTATTGTTCTGTTGCTATGGCAGTTGTAACATGACAGCTGTTTTCTTTTTGTAAAAGGAAATGAAAGGAAAAAATGGAAAAAAATAATCTTTAAAATTAGTCTGCCTATTTTTTTATTTTATTTGTTTATGTAAAAATGTATGTATGCAAGAATTCCAGTTATCTGAATATGGTACTGCAATGGCCTTGATTTGTGTGAATTTTTGGTAATTATTCATTGATTATTTATTAAATATTTTACATGTTGAGGAGAAAAAAAAAAAAATCTAACGGTCTCACATTGATCTAGGTCAACATGCTTCCACTCCTATAGTATTTGTGCAATTTCTATGGCAGTTGTAACAAGACAGCTGTTAAGTTTTCTTTTGTAAAAGAAAATTAAAGAAAATAATGGGAAAAAAACTTTAAATTGAGTCTGCCTATTTTTTTTATATATTTTTTTGTAATTATTTTATTTAAGTCTGCCTATTTAGATGTATATAAAAATGTGTGTGTGTGTGTGTGTATATATATATATATATATATATATATATATATATATATATATATATATATATATATATATATATATATATATATATATATATATATATATATATATATTATTATTATATTTTTATATTATTATTATATTATATTATTATACCAGTAGTCTGGTAAATATCTTTTAATTAATGATTTTTTTTATTTTTTTGGGGGGGGGGGTAATTTATTTATTAAATATTTTAAATGTGTTATAAATAAATTTGATGGGGGAAAAAAAATAACCATCTCACATTGATCTAGGTCAACATGCTTCCACTCATATAGGGCCAGATTCACAGTACAAGCACGCCGGAGTATCTACTGATACTCCGGCGTACTTTCAAATTTGCCGCGTCGTATCTTTAGCTTGAATCCTCAAACCAAGATACGACGGCTTTTGGCTTCGATCCGACAGGCGTACAGCTTCGTACGCCTTCGGATCGTAGGTGTAATACTTTGGCGCACGCTGGGTGGAGTTCACGTCGTTTTCCGCGTCGGGTATGCTAATTATCTTTTTCCGGCGATTCACAAAGGTACGCGCGGCCGTCGCATTCTCTTACGTCGTCGCTAGTCGGCTTTTCCCGGCGTATAGTTAAATCTGCTATTTCGTGGCGTATAGATAGACTTGCCATGTTAAAGTATGGGCGTCGTTCCCGCGTCGAATTTTGAATTATTATTTTTTTGCGTAAGTCGTCCGTGAATAGGAAAGGACGTAACTCGCGTCGACGTTCAAAAAAATGACGTCGGTGCGACGTCATTTCGCGCAAAGCACGGCAGGAAATTTCCAAACGGAGCATGCGCAGTACGTTCGGCGCGGGAACGCGCCTAATTTAAATGATCCACGCCCCCTACCCGGATCATTTGAATTAGGCGGGCTTGCGCCGGAGGGATTTACGCTACGCCGTCGCAATTTTACAGGCAAGTGCTTTGTGAATCAAGCACTTGCCCGTAAAACCTGCGGCGGTGTAACGTAAATGCGATACTTTACGCCGCCGCAAATGTACCTGAATCTGGCCCATAGTATTTACACCATTTCTATGGCAGTTGTAACATGACAGCTGCTAAGTTTTTCTTTTGTAAATGGTAAATAAAGGGGAAAATGGAAAAAAAAAACTTTAAAATGTAAAAAACTTTAAAACTTTAAAAATGTTATTTAAGTAAAATAAATAAAGGGGAAAATTAAAAAAAAAAAAACTTTAAAATGTAAAAAACTTTAAAAATTTTATTTAAGTCTGTCCGTTCACTTGTATATAAAAATGTATGTATATATGCATGTATATTATCATACCAGTTGTTTAGATATGGCACTGCAATTACCTTGATTTATGAATTTTTGTTAATTATTATTTTTTTTAAATATTTTAAATTTGTTATAAATAAATTTAATGAGAAAAAAAAATCTAACTGTCTCACATTGATCTAGGTCAACATGCTTCCAGTCCTATAGCATTTGTACAATTTCTATGGCAGTTGCAACATGACAGCTGTTAAGTTTTCCTTTTGTAAAAAGAAATTAGAAGGAAAAAAATAAAAAAAATGGTTATCCACCGTATCATCTGCCTACCATATCTATATCACATCTTTTGTCCGTCCATCTGTCCATTGATCAGTCCATCTAGTCATCCATCTTATACTAGTATATGTAGGTTTATTTAGGGAATCGATCGTCTGGGATGTATGGAATTTTTATAGGAAATTATGACATCTACCTTAAATATAACCAAAATAATAATAAAAAAAACTTTAAAAAAACTTGATTCTGCCTTCCTCATGCATTGCTGTTGCCATCAAATTGTTCTTCAGAGAATATCTGCAGGACAAAAGTTTGGTGATCCTGGGTAGGACCCATTACTTTCACAGAGAACAGTCAATTATTCACTCGGTTATCCTTCTGGACTTTGGAACTTTTTGAAAAGCGATACCACACTTGTGTCTAATTTAACTGACAATGCAGAGATTGGGAAGATGGAAGGTCCAATGTGTGCTGCTGACACATAGCATCTACTTTTGAAGCAAATCCAACTTTGTCCAACGGCCAAGGCTTTGTTGAGCTCTGTTATAAAATGTGTTTTTTTTTTTTAGTTTTTTTTTTTTATAGATTAAAAATAAATGTTGTGTCTTGTTTTACAGTAACTGGTGATATCAGATACACGAGTGTCTAAAGAGTCCTAGAATTTCTGCAAACGTGTTTGCAAATGCACCAACAGTTCATAATACTTTGATGTTCTAAATAATCTCAGGTGTCGAAAAAAAGAAACTGCATTTTTTTTTAAAAAAAAAGTTAATTTAAAAAAAAGAAATTAACAGTTTTGAACTGTTTTTTTTTAGTACATTTAAAAAGGTGCAGTCATTTGGCAATAACACTTTTTTACATTTTATTAAAAAAAAAATTATTAACATGCTTGAAAAAAATATAAAAAATAAAACAATATATGAATTATATTTAAATGATATTAATTATTATACAAATTATACATTGCTTTATCTTGAAACAAAGCCCTAAAATTTATTGTTTTTTTTTATATATTTGCTGTAAAAACAATATATATATATATATATATATATATATATATATATATATATATATATATATATATATTTTTTTTACAGTACAGCAAACCTAATTAACTAGAAAAAACAATCTATATACCATTTAAACCATTTTTTTTTATTTACATATTAAAAAATTGGGTATGCCCCCAAAGATCCTGTTTTGTACCTCAACAGCAAAAAAAAAGAATTAAAAGAAAAAAATTAATTGCTTATTATTAAATATCTGTTTTTGACATTAGTACTTCAGTAAGCATACTGGTTTCAGATTTTTTTTTTTTTTTTTTTTTGGTTGACCTAGATGGACTTGTGTCTTTTTTTCAAACTAACTATCTATGTAACTATCTATGCAAAATAACCACTGTTGTTAAAAATAGCACTACCTACTGACACTGATGAATAATTAAAATCAACAAAAAAAATTGCTTTTTAAAAAAAAATACATATATATTTTTCATACATTGACATGCATTAATTACAGATGGCATTTGCACACAAACACAGCTGTCAGATCAATTTTTTTTTTTTAAATAATACCACACGCCAATTTTTTTTTTTTCCCTCACAAATTAATTTTATTGTAGTTGACAAGAATTCAGTTTTCAGAAATGCAAAAAAAAATAAAAAATTAGAAATCAACAGGTATATCTTAGCATAGACTGAAATAATAATAATAATTCAATAATTAATTTAATAATTAAATAATTCAAATGTACAATTTTAAATTAAATTGTTCCAAAAAGGTGCAAAAAAGGTGTATGTGTGGCTTTACTGCGAATCGCGAACAGGCTGTCTTCTTTTTTTTTTTTTTTTTTTTTACATGCATCAAAGGGCTCTATGCATTAAACTGGGTGGGAATGATATGTTAAAAAAATAACTTTAAATATCCATGACATCTATAAATAAGCCCAGAATCTAAAGGAGCGCAGGGCTGGGAATAAGGGAATCCATAAATCTGGGGCAGATCTAACTTCAGCCAAATCACAAGTTTCTGGGATAGAAAAAAAAAAAAAAAAGTATATTTTTATATACTAGTGTAATCTTTCCTACGTGTTTTTTTTTTTTATATATATATTTTTTCTGACATTTCGCCAATTTACTTCTGTTGAGAATATAAAGAAGTTTTAAGAAACAGAATACCTAACAGGAGGATACATAGATTTCTAGGCAATCCAGGCAGCATGAAAGTTGCAATGCAGACAATTATTTTTATTAATAATAGTAATCAATCTTTACAATAGTCTAGTAGCTGTCTTTGGTGAACAAAGGCTTTGACTACATGCAGTCGAATGCAGCACTATTCATGTCTTTTTTATTTCTATATCTCTATTTATTTCAGTACATTAGAAGGTGCAGTCATTTGGCAATAACACTTTTTTACATTTTATAAAATTATTTTTTTTATTAACATACTTGGGGGAAAAAATACACATGTATTTACATTTTTTTTAATAAAAATAAAAAAACAAAATATAAATTATATTTAAATGATATTAATTATTATAAAAATTATACATTGCTTTATCTTCAAACAAATCCCTAAAGTAGATTTTTTTTTTACACACACACACACACACACACACACACACACACACACACACACACACACACACACACACACACACACACACACACACACAGATATATATATATATATTGCTATAAAACTTTTTTTTTTACAGCATAGCAAACCTAATTTAAAAAACAAATCCATATACCATTTAAACAACAAAAAAATAGACCTTGTTAAATTAAGTTAAAGAATAATACATACATTTAAAAAAAATCATAGTAATATTTGTAATAAGCATGGGTTTTTTAAATTGTATTATTGTTATTTTATTTACTTCATAGTGGAATCTTAATTTCAGTGCCATAGAAAGAGAATAATACATGCATTTAATTTTATTTTATTTTTTAAAACATAGTAATACCTATAATATGCATTTATTTTTATTTTTTTACATTTTATTATTTTATTATTCATATTTTATTTACTTTTAGCGGAATCTTGTTGAGTATAATGCTATAGAAAGAGAATAATACATGCATTTTTTTAAATATTTAAAAAATATCTGTAATAAGCATGGGCTTTTTAAATTTGTATTATTGTTATTTTATTATTTATATTTTATTTACTTCCTAGTGGAATCTAGTTAATTTTCAATGCTATAGAAAGAGAATAATACATGAATTTAAAAATGTGTTATTTGAAAAAAAAGCATAGTAATATAAGTATAAGTAATATATAATATATATATATATATATATATATATATATATATATATATATATATATATATATATATATATATATATATATATAATATATATATATAAAAGCATTGTTTTTTTACATTTTATTATTTTTATTTTATTATTTATATTTTATTATTTATATTTTATTTATTTTTAGAGGAATCTTGTTGAATATCATGCTATAGAAAGAGAATACATGTATTTTATTTAAAAAAAAATATTTTAAAAAAATCATAGTAATATCTATACTAAGTATGGGTTTTTTACTTTTTACATTTTATTATTGTTATTTTATTATTTACTTTTAGAGTAATCTTATTAAGTATAATGCTATAGAAAGATAATATTACATGCATTTAAAAATATATAATTAAAAAAATCATAGTAATATCTGTAATAAGTGTGGGCTTTTTACATTTTGTTATTGTTGTTATTTTATTATTTATATTTTATTTACTTCAGAGTGGAATCTTGTTACATACAGTGCTATAGAAAGAGAATAATACATACATTTAAAAAAAAAAATATTTAAAAAAAATCATAGTATTATCTGTAATAAGCATTTTTTTTACATGTTATTATTTTTATTTTATTATTTATATTTTATTTATTTTTAGAGGAATCTTGTTGAATATAATGCTATAAAATGCTATAAATTCTATAAAAAAAATCATAGTATTATCTGTAATAAGCGTGTTTTTTTCTTTAATTTTATTATTTATACTTTATTTACTTCGTAGTGGACTCTTGTTAGGTATAAGGCTATAGAAAGAAAAACTGTGGAGATTTTTTTTTTTTTTATTTCAATATAAAATTTGCACAGGAAAATAAATTGCATGCCCATCTACATTTGATTGCAAACCTAGGAATTTTCCGTGAACCAGGGAAAGAAGGAGTCCAGGAAGTTTAATTGTCCTTCTGTTTAATAAACATTTCTGTCTGCATCTGGGAATAAATAATGAAATAAAATATTCTCCAGTTTCACTGAATTGTTTAAATGTATTTACTAGCATCAAAATAAAGTTACAGCCTACTGTGATGCAAATGCTATTTATTTTTTTATTTATTTTATTTAAAAGCCAAAGCTACAGTTGCACTAATATAATATCTCCAGTAGATGCAAGTTTTTGGTTGTTTTTGGTTACATAGCAACATAACTGATTTAAATGTAAATTTTCTTTTTAAAATTACAAATCTCGTAATTACAAAATAGTGTTTGTTTTGTATTACCAACTTGATAATCAATGGCATTGTGATGAGGGGACTAAAAAAACAAAAAAAAACAAAAAACTGTGAAAGTTAGAGATCTGAAATCCTTTATTGTAAAATGTATTTAAAATGTATAATTTGGTAAACTGTTTAAGCTTTTTATATTTTTATTTTAATCTTTTTTATTTATTTTTTTAGGAAAGAAACAAGATTCCTTTTTCGGACACATATTAAAAATATCGACTATTTTTGCAATTTATTTTTACTTTCATTTATTTTGTATGAAACAATAAAAAAAAATGTGAAAATCATAATAGTTCTCTAATATGTTTAACACGCATACATTTTTTTTTATTTTTTTTAAGGCGGTTGTGTAGATAATCAGCCACTATTTAGTTCCAGAACGCAAGAGGTTAATATTTCTAATGCTCGAAAGCTCTTTGGGAAAAAAAAAACCTCCCTTTTTCATTATTGGATTTTTTTGCATATTTTCGCCAGTATATAGGGCCTAAAATGCACCAGGGCCTAAAAAAAAAAATATATATATATATATATATATTAGGCCCTGGTGCACTAAAAAAAAATAAAAAAAATATATATAAATATATAAAAAGTATATATATATAAATATATAAAAAGTATATATATATATATATATATATATATATATATATATATATATATATATATATACACACACACTTTTTATATATTTTTCTATTTATAATTTTTTAGTGCACCAGGGCCTAAAATATATATATATATATATATATATATATATATATATATATATATATATATATATATATATATATTTTTTTTTTTTTTAGGCCCTGGTGCACTAAAAAAATAAAAAAAAATAAAAAAAGACAAAAAACATCTAAGGTTTGTTTTGTCTTTGTTTCTTCAATACACAAAGTGCTCAAATATGCAACATGTCAGTGCTAAAAAAGGTAATGCCCCTCTAGTTCAATCAATTCAATTAAAGGGATAACCGGGGACAGCTGGGAGAATATTTTATTAAACAATCAGGGGTGATTTGGGTTTGACCCCCCCGCCTTACATAACTTTTCGAATCCTTGGATCACAGTGGATTTTTCCATATAAATTATACGGCTCGGTTATGTATGGGAAAGTAAGAGAATTCTGACAGCCAGTTAAACAAAATCAGATTCTGCCAAAAAAAAATAAAAAAATATTTAAATGGAAAATATTTTGGATTCCAGTTGCCCCCATGGGTTGCCGTAAAGCCAAAATTCCAAAATTGCAGTGAGAATGCCACTTTTTTTTTGAGGGCCTTCTATTAATTCTTCAGGCTTGCCAGCTTGCTGTCCCTGATGACTGGCTGTTGTTTATAGTTCAATATCAGAAAAGCTTTAGGTATAAAAATATATATATTTTTTAAATCGGGCCTACTTTTTTTTATTTTTTTTAGTTCCCACAGCTTTCCCTCAATGCACTTATACAAAATAAAAACAGTAAAATCCAAATAAATTGATGTCATATTAATAAAATAAAATGTATGTAAAGTCACCAGAATTGTTTGCAAATATATATATATATATATATATATATATATATATATATATATATATATATATATATATATTTATTAGTAGCTAATTAGTTTTTTTCCCCCCAAACATATTTCTGTTAAATGCATTAAACACAAAAATCCTGACGTAATAATAAGTTATAGACGCATTGATATAGTATGGCAGAAGGGCATGGAAAATTTGCAAAGACATGCTTATTTATTTTTACCAGTAAAAAAAAAAAATGCACAAAAAAAAATGAAAATCCACAACATATAAAAAGCAAAAAAATAATTTAATAATGAAAGCGTGAAACATTAAAATGCTTTGGGAGGAGGGGGGGGGGAATGAAAGGAATTGTTAAGAAAAATTTTTTAAAATTTAAATTATACCAAACATAAAAAATACATTCTGCAAAATAGGCCTAAATAGCCGTGCGGGGGGAAGTCTGAAAAACAGGAAATTTATAAATTATACCAAACATAAAAAAATGTATTCTACAAAGTAGGCCTAAATAGTCATGTGTGGGGGGGGGGGGGGGTCTGAAAAACAGAAAAAGAATGAATATGAAAGCGAGAAACACTCAAATGCTTTGGAAAAACATAAACATTTTTAAAAAACAAATTGTAAGAATGAAATGATAGCAAACATAAAATAAATTCTGCTAAATAGATCTCTTTAATCATGTGGGTAAAAAAAAAAACAACTAAAAAAACAGAATAAAATAAACTATGGAAGCAGAAAAACTAAAATGCCTTGGAAAAAAATAAAAGGAATTGTTAAAAAAAAAATTGTAAAAATGAAATGATACCAAACATGAAAAAATAAAATCTGCAAAATAGATCTATATAATCATGTGGGGGAACAAACCTGAAAAACATAACAAAAATGTAATAAAATATGAATGAGAGAAAAACTAAAAATTTTAAAGGAATTGTTAAAAAAAATTGTAAAAATGTAATTAAACCAAACAAGAAAAAATACCATCTGCAAAATAGATCTATATAATTATGTTGGGGAAAAAAATCTTAAAAGCAGAAAACAATAAAATAAAATATGAAAGAGAGAAAAAGAATTGTTAAAAACAGTTTGTAAAAACGAAATGATACCAAACATAAATAAATTCTGCAAACTAGATCTATCATGTGGGGGTGGGGGGGGGGGGGAATCGGAAAAAAAGAATAAAACAAAATATGAAAGCGAGAAACACTAAAATGCTTTGGAAAAAAAAATGAGTAACAATGAAATTATACTAAACATAACAAAATAAAATCTGAAAAATAGATCTATATAATCTTGTGGGGGGAAACAAATCTGAAAAACAGAAAAAAAAAAAAGCAATATGAAAGCGAGAAACACTAAAATGCTTTGTAAAAAAAATGAAAGGAATTGTTTAAAAAACATGTAAAATTTAAATGATACCAAGCATAAAAAAAATATACTGCAAAATAGACCTATATAGTCCATGTAGGGCCCAAATTTTTTTAAAACAGATTTTTTTTTTATAAAATATGAAAGCGAGAAACACTAAAATGCTTTGGAAAAAAAAGGAATTGTTAAAAAAAAAGTAAGATTTAAATTATACTAACCATAAAAAATAGAGTAGACGTATATAGTCATGTGGGGGGGGGATTTAAAAACAGATTTTTTTTTTTTAATAAAATAAGAAAGCGATAAACACTAAAATGCTTTGCGAATAAATGAAAAGAATTGTTTAAAAAAAATGTAAGATTTAAATTATACTAAGTTTATAAAAAAATACTACAAAATAGACCATATAGTCATGTGGGGGGGGGGGGGGGGGTTTGAAGTACAGAAAAAAATGGAAAAAAAGAAAGAGCGAAAAACTAAAATGCTTTGGGAAAAAATGAAAGGAATTGTTTAAATGAAATGTAAGATTTAAATTATACTAAGCATAAAAAAAGATATACTGCAAAATAGACATATATAGTCATGTGGGGGGGGGGGGGGCTAGAAAGACAGAAATAAAACAAAATATGAAAGCGAGAAACACTAAAATGCTTTGGGAAAAAATGAAAGGAATTGTATACTGCAAAATAGACATAGTCATGTGGGAGAGGGGACAAAAAACAGGAAAAACAGAAATAAAATAAAATAAATATGAAAGCGGGAAACACTAAAATGCTTTTGAAAAAAAAATTAAAAAGGAATTGTTTAAAAAAAATGTAAAATTTTAAATTAAACCAAGACCTATATAATCATGTGAGGGGGGAAAAAAATCTGAAAAAATAAATAAAGTAAATAAAAATAAAATACGCGAGAAACACTAAAATGCTTTGGAAAAAAAATAAAAGGAATTGTTAAAAAAAAAAAAATGTAATGCATGCCTGTTTTGAAAATTTTCTAAATAAAATCGTTGACAAAAAAAATGTATAAATAAATAAAATAAGCGAGAAACACTAAAATGCTTTGAAAAATAAAATAAAATTAATTGTTAAATAAAATTGTTATTGACAAAAAAAAAATGTATAAATAAATAAAATAAAATAAAATAAGCAAGAAACATTAAAATGCTTTGGAAAAAAAAATAAAAGGAATTGTTAAAAAAAAAATGTAATGCATGTCTGTTTTGAAAATTTTCTAAATAAAATCGTTGACAAAAAAAATGTATAAATAAATAAAATAAAATAAGCGAGAAACACTAAAATGCTTTGAAAAATAAAATAAAATGAATTGTTAAAAAAAAAAATATAAAAATGTAATTATACTACACATAAAAAAAAAAAATGTATTCTGCAAAATAGATCTATATAATCATGTGGGTGAAAAAAAATCAGAGAAAATAAATATATAAATAAGATAAAATTGGAATTAGGAAGAAAAAATAATGCCAAGAAATTTAAAAGGCGAAAGGAGGGGGGGGGGTGGTTAGACTTCTTTGAAGAGCTGCCAAATCATTTACATAGTAGACAATAGAAGTGATTTATTGACACAGGGAATTGAAATCCAGCACATGGCGGGTTAATTCAACGCCTTCTTCTCCTGTGTCATTCTGCCAACATATCAGGGTGCAGCACCTACCTGAATGGGCGACCTGAGCGTTTGTAGGTCGTTTTTAAAAAAAAAAAAAAGACGGGTGGATCGGCGCAATTCATAATCCATTGATGAGCCCCCCCCCCCACCACCCCAAATATGCAACCCCAGGAATCCATCTCAATGAGGTCTCTTTTCAATGGATAATGCAGAAAGTTGATGGTGGTGGCGGTGTTGGTTGGTGGTGGGTGGGGGAGGGGGGGTGGGAGGGATGGGGGGGGGCGAGATAATCCTCCACCCCACCCCCCACCTCCTCCCTTTCCCCTCCACCAGGCTGAGGAAGGTCTTATTGTTCTTGCAAATTGGTCTTTGCTGTGTCCCCTCCCCTAAATCCCATGGAAACCCACAGATTCTGTGCAGCCCTGGGCTCCTTCCTTCCTTATGTGGCCAAAAAAAAAAAAAAAACGCATGCTCTCCCCACTTCCCAACAACCCCTAACCCCCCCCCTGTCCCCCCCACCCAGTGCACGTCAAGGAAAAAAAAAAAACGGTGGGCAACCGCTTGGAGCAAAACCCAGTTGGCCTCCTGGCGCTGTCTCTTGGGTTTTTCGAAGATCTGGGCGCGATTCGGCCGAATGTGCCTCCTGGTAGAAAACGCCGTCCTGCGTGGGCCCCTTTTCCATCGCTGGCCCTCCCGAAGCGCCCCCAATGGACGTGGGCTTTCCGGTTCTTGACCCTCTTTTTTTTTTTTTTTTTTTTTTGGGGGTCTCTTGGAAGAAGAAGAAGAAGAAAAAGAAGAAGAAGAAGAAGAAGACCTCTTCGGTGGAAGACTTGCCTTGGCTGCCGCTGTTGGTTACAGAGCTGCCTGTACTGTGCAGCTGGCTAGAGTCTACTCTGGGAGGGGGAAGCACGGGAGAGGGAGTGTGAGCAACCGGGGAGGGAGGGAGGGAAAGGGCACTGGAGCAACAGCTCTTGTCAGCCTGCCAGCTTCTGTAATAGAGCTTTAGGGCACGCCTCCTATTAAGGTGGAACAGCCCCATTAGTCCTTGAAGAGCACAAAAAAAAAAAAAAAAAAATTGTAAGCCAAAAAAAAAAAAAGGCCTGCCTTAACAATAAGACATATCCAGATTACAAGACTCCCTGTCTTATTACGTTGCCGAGTTCACATCAGATTGCCGTTGCCCGTGTTTGGCGTTTCATCGTTTTTCTCATCTCGCATTGTGTACGGGGGTTGCTGTAAACAACAGCTACGAGGCGGCGCAAACGGCGTGCCGCTCTATATTATCCAATTACATTTTCAAAGAGGCCATATGGATTGTACGCTCTGGCGGCGTTGAAGTGCTTAGCTGTGTGCTGATGCTGTTTTGCACATTGCTGACAAGGTAGCAGTAAAAAAAAAAAAAACGTGCATAGCCAATGAAAGAGCTTACGGAATATTAACAAAAAAAAAAAGAAGGCGTTTGCGGGAGCTGCCAGTTTTTTTTTTCTTTTTTCGAAGCGCATCAGTGGAGTTAAAGAGACATTCCATTCCGATAAAATAATAATAAAAAAATTGGAATTGTGTCATTAGATGTTGCCTGTCTATATATAAAAAAAATATTATTAATATTTGGCAAGATACTGTTGGTGTCCCCCCATTATTTATTTATTTATTTATTTATTATTATTATTATTATTATTATTATTATTATTATTTATTGTTTTGTAGAATCATTATTATTATTATTATTATTATTATTATTATTATTATTATTTATTGTTTTGTAGAATCATATTTAGTTTCCCACAATGGCGTCTCATTGGGGGGGAGATGCCGATACCCTTCCCAGCACTGACCCATGGTGTATTTATTTTTGTTGCCAAAAACAATAATTACAAAAAAATTGAGAATGTGTCATTAGATGTTGCCTGTCTATATATATATATATATATATATATATATATATATATATATATATATATATATATATATAAATATATTATTATTATTTGGCAAGATACCGTTGGTGTCCCCCCATTATTTATTTTTATTATTATTATTATTATTATTAGTATTTATTGTTTTGTAGAATCATTATTATTATTATTATTATTATTATTATTTATTATTTATTGTTTTGTAGAATCATATTTAGCATTTGGCGTCTCATTGGGGGGGGGGGGGGGAGATGCCGATATCCCTTCCCAGCACACTGACCCATGGTGTATTTATTTTTGTTGCCAAAAACAATGGGGCAGATCCACAGAGATCTGCACCCGCGCAGCGTATCGGAGATACGCTACGCCGCCGTATCTTACCTGGCTTTAAATCGAATCCTGGAAGAATTTGCGCCGTAAGTTACGGCGGCGTAGTGTATCTCTGGCGGCGTAATTCAAATCAGCTATTAGGGGGGCGTGATTCATTTAAATAAAGCGCGTCCCCGCGCCGAATGAACTGCGCATGCTCCGTTGCTAAATTTCCCGCCGTGCATTGCACGAAACAACGTCATTTTTTTTAACTTGGACGTGATACGTCCATCCCGATTCACGGACGACTTACGCAAAAAAAAAAAATTCAAATTTCGACGCGGGAACGACGGCCATACTTAACATGGCAAGTCTAACTATACGCCGCAAAATAGCAGCTTTAACTATACGCCGGAAAAAGCCGACTAGAGACGACGTAAGAGAATGCAACGGCCGCGCGTATGTTCGTGGATCGTCGGAAAAAGCTAATTTGCATACCCGACGCGGAAAACGACGTGAACGCCACCCAGCGGACGCCGAAGTATTGCATTTTAGATCCGAAGGCGTACGAGGACGTACACCTGTCGGATCTAACCCAGATGCCGTCGTATCTTGGTTTGAGGATTCAAACCAAAGATACGACGCGGGTAATTTGAAAGTACGCCGGCGTATTAGTAGATACGCCGGCGTACTCGCTCTGTGGATCTGCCCCAATAATTACAAAAAATTTTAATTGTGTCATTAGATGTTGCCTGTCTATAAAAAATAAATGAAATGTTTTATTATGTGGCCAGATACTGTTGGTGTCCCCCCCATATTTATTTATTTATTATTAATTTATTATTATTATTATAATTATTTTATTGTTTTATTTAATTATAATGATGGAGCTTAGAGAATGTGGTCCGGATTCAGAAAGACTTACGACGAGCGTATCAGTAGATACGCCGTCGTAAGTCCGAATCCGCGCCGTCGCAACTTTAAGCGTATGCTCAAACTGAGATACGCTTAAATGTTGCTAAGATACGACCTGCGTAAGTCTCCTACGCCGTCGTATCTTAACTGCATATTTACGCTGGCCGCTAGGGGCGTGTACGCTGATTTCCGCCTAGAAATATGTAAATCAGCTAGATACGCCTATTCACGAACGTACGCCCGGCCGTCGCAGTACAGATACGCCGTTTACGTAAGCCTTTTTCCGGTGTAAAGTTACCCCTGCTATATGAGGTGCAGCCAATGTAAAGTATGGACGTCGGGCCAGCGTCGAATTTTTCTTCGATTACGTCGTTTGCGTAAGTCGTTCGCGAATAGGGCTGTGCGTGATTTACGTTCACGACGAAAGCATTGGCTTTTTGCGGTTAATTTGGAGCATGCGCACTGGGATACTTTCACGGACGGCGCATGCGCCGTTCGTAAAAAGCGTCATTTACGTGGGGTCACAATGATTTTACATAAAACAAAATTAATAAAAATGTATTTATTATTAATATTATTAGTAGTATTATTATTAATAATAATGTATTATCATTATAATTATTTATTGTTTTATTTAATTATAATGATGGAGCTGTTTTATCTGTTGTTGCCTGCCTTATAATTCCCTTTTTTTTTTTATTATGTGGCCAGGTAATGTTGGTGCCCCCCCATTATTTATTTATTAATTTATTATTATTATTCATTTATTATTATTATAATTATTTATTGTTTTATTTAATTATAATGATGGAGCTGTTTAATCTGTTGTTGCCTGCCTTATAATTCCTTTTTTTTATTATTATGTGGCCCAGGTAATGTTGGTGCCCCCCCCATTATTTATTTATTCATTTATTATTATTATTGTTAATTTATTATTATTATAAGTATTTATTGTTTTATTTAATTACAATGATGGGGCTGTTTTTTCTGTTGTTGCCTGCCTTATAATTCCCTTTTTTTATCTTTATTGTTTATTTTTTTATTTTTCACTCTCCATCATGCCTTTGCTCCTCTCTTAATTTTTATTTTATTTTTTAACCTTTTTCAAATGAATTTCTCTCCCCTACTTCCTGTGTTCCTGCCTAGGCAAGAATCATATTTTGTTTCCCACCCCGGGAGACCATGGATACCCTACTTTGCGCATACCATGGCGTCTCATTGGGGGGAAATGCCGCTATCCCTTCCCAGCACTGACCCATGGTGTATTTATTTTTGTTGCCAAAAACAAAAATTAAAAAAAAATTGGAATGTGTCATTAGATGTTGCCTGGTTATAAAAACAAATGTTTTATTATGTGGCCAGATACTGTTGGTGTCCCCCCATTATTAATTTATTCACTATTATTATTCATTTATTATCATTTTAATTATTTATTGTTTTATTTAGTTATAATGATGGAGCTTAGAGAATATATATATAAAAAATATTCCATCTCTCTTAAAATTGCTTAAAATTACTATCATTTTTTTTTTTTAAATTATCAATTTATCAGGTTAGTTTTCAACAAATGAAAAATAGTTATTACTTAGTTACATAGTCTGGTCGAAAAAAGACACAAGTCTCCTGATGTCCACTGACAGCCTGATCCACCAGCCCCTGATATCCCTCAACAGCCTGATCCACCAGCCCCTGATATCCCTCAACAGCCTGATCCACCAGCCCCTGATATCCCTCAACAGCCTGATCCACCAGCCCCTGATATCCCTCAACAGCCTGATCCACCAGCCCCTGATATCCCCCAAAAGCCTGATCCACCAGTCCCTGATATCCCTCAACAGCCTGATCCACCAGCCCCTGATATCCCTCAACAGCCTGATCCACCAGCCCCTGATATCCCCCAAAAGCCTGTTCCACCAGCCCCTGATGTCCACTCAGAAAGCGTGATCCACCAGCCCCTGATATCCCCCAAAAGCCTGTTCCACCAGCCCCTGATGTCCACTCAGAAAGCGTGATCCACCAGCCCCTGATATCCCCCAAAAGCCTAATCCACCAGCCCCTGATGTCCACTCAGAAAGCGTGATCCACCAGCCCCTGATGTCCACTGACAGCCTGATCAATAAGCCCCTGATGTCCCCCAACAGCCTAATGCACCAGCCCCTTATATTCCCTGACAGCCTGCTCTATCAGCCTCTGTTGTCCACTCTGAAGGCTTGATTCACACCAGCTCCTGATATCCCCCAACAGCCTAATCCACCAGCCCCTGATATCCCCCAAAAGCCTGCTCCACCAGCCCCTGATGTCCACTTAGAAAGCATGATCCACCAGCCCCTGATGTCCACTGACAGCCTGATCAACAAGCCCCTGATGTCCCCCAACAGCCTGATCCACCAGCCCCTGATATTCCCTGACAGCCTGCTCTATCAGCCTCCATTGTCCACTCTGAAGGCTTGATTCACCAGCTTCTGATATCCCCCAACAGCCTGATCCACCAGCCCCTGATGTCCACTCTGAAAGCCTGATCCACCAGCCCCAGATATCCCCCAAAAGCACAATCCACCAGCCCCTGATGTCCACTCAGAAAGCCTGATCCCCCAGCCCCTGATATTCCCCAAAAGCATGATCCACCAGCCCCTGATTTCCACTCAGATAGCGTAATCCACCAGCCCCTGATGTCCACGGACAGCCTGATCCACCAGCCCCTGATATTTCCCAACAGCCTGCTCTACCAGCCCCTGATGTCCACTCTGAAGGCCTGATCCACCAGCCTCTGATATCTCCCAATAGCCTGATCCGCCAGCCCCTGATATCCCCCAAAAGCCTGCTCCACCAGCCCCTGTTGTCCACTCAGAAAGCATGATCCACCAGCCCCTGATATCTCCCAAAAGCCTGCTCCACCAGTCCCTGGTGCCCACTCTGAAAGCCTGATATACCAGCCCCTGATGTCCACTCACAGCCTGATCCACCAGCCCCTGATATCCCCCAACAGCCCGATCAACAAGTCCCTGATGTGCACCCCGTCCTGCAGCTCCATGACACACGATCGCAGAACACCGGCGGACATTGAGTTTGCGGTTCCCGCTGGCACGATCACGGAGCACGCGGCAGGGGAGGCGGAAAATTTAAAGGGACGCATATTTACGTTGATTTGCCTGTCCGTGCCATTCTGCTGGCGTATACTGTATGTACAGGAGGCGGTCCTAAAGTGGTTAAACTAGTTCGGTCCTTCTCTCCTGACCGTTCTAGAACCACCATTCAGATTTTTTGTCCCCATTATTTTCGGCAAACCCTAAAAAAGGTCGTCAATTTCTGAAATGCCGCCACCACCGTGTCGCTGAAGTCGCTTAGATCGCGCCTCTTGTTTGGTCGCACAACTAAACCTCATATCTGCGCGCTTTATGAATAGGGCTCCAGTTTGCCGGAGGTTCCAATAAACCACCCAATGGCTACATATAGGAAATGAACTTAGAAATGTCAATCAGCATGTAACTCTCTTTTATTACATTGTATCTATGGGTTGTACAGAGCCAATCAGAGCGTAGCTTTATTCCTGGCTGCCCCCCCCCCCCCTCATCATGTGATGAATGAAGAGCCGTCTGTGAAGGAAGGGCTCCAACAATGAAACGTTCATGTGTCCCCCCCCCCCCCCAGATGTGGGGATTTTACAGCCCGTCGTGGAGCCCCTGGCTGGGAACAAAGGCTCCGTTTCAGCCCCGGATCTCGGAAATATCACACACACAAAAAGTCTCCAGTGATGGCTGCGCGCTCCTCGGATTGTTCGCGAGTCAGAAGGGTGACCTTATCCCCCGGACGGTTCAAGGCCGAATAAAAGGGAAGCATTCTGCAGAAACGAGGGGTGACCGGGGCGGGTCACACTGTACAGATGTCAGGCACCCTGTGATAGCATTTATATCATCGATTAGGTCATAGAATTTCATAGTCATGGGACCGCCACGGACTAAATTCCTTCATCTGTGCTTCCATTTACACGTTGGAGCTTTAAATATGAAAATAAATACAGATATTACCTTGTAAAAGTAGCGGTGACATCATCACATAGCCCGGGCAGAGAGCAGAGCCGTGGGAGGGGCCTAGCAGGAAACATTAGGAGGGGGTGGAGACAAGACTAGTCACCTTGCACAAGTAGAGAGAGCAGAGCTGTGGGAGGGACCCAGCAGGCTCCACCCTTCACAAAAGATTTCAGGAGGGGGTGGACACAAGACCAGTCACCCTGCACAAGGAGAGAGAGTAGAGGTGTGGAAGGGGGGGCCTCAGGCTCCACCCACTGCAGAAAAATACAAGAGGGGAGGAGAATAGACCAGTCCCCCTGCACAAGGAGAGAGCAGAGCTGTGGGAGGAACCCATCAGGCTCCACCCACCAATAAACTACAGGAGGGGTGGAGACAAGACCAGTCCCCCTGCACAAGGAGAGAGCAGAGCTGTGGGAGGAACCCATCAGGCTCCACCCACCAATAAACTACAGGAGGGGTGGAGACAAGACTAGTCTCCCTGCACAAGGAGAGAGCAGAACTGTGGGAGGAACCCATCAGGCTCCACCCACCACTAAACTACAGGAGGGGCGGAGACAAGACCAGTCTCCCTGCACAAGGAGAGAGCAAAGCTGTGGGAGGGACCCATCAGGCTCCACCCACTACTAATCTACAGGAAGGTGGAGACAAGACCAGTCCCCCTGCACAAGGAGAGAGCAAAGCTGTGGAAGGGACCCATCAGGCTCCACCCACCACTAAACTACAGGAGGGGTGGAGACAAGACCAGTCCCCCTTCACAAGGAAAGAGCAGAGCTGTGGGAGAAACCCATCAGGCTCCACCCACAACTAAACTACAGGAGGGGGTGGAGATAAGACCAGCCCCCCTGCACAAGGAGAGAGCAGAGCTGTGGGAGGGACCCATCAGGTTCCACCCACCACTAATCTACAGGAGGGGCGGAGACAAGACCATTCCCCCTGCACAAGGAGAGAGCAGAGCTGTGGGAGGGATCCATCAGGCTCCCCCCACCACTAAACTACAAGAGGGGTGGAGACAAGATCAGTCCCCCTGCACAAGGACAGACCAGAGCTGTGGGAAGGGCCCATCATGTTCCACCCATGCAGAAAACTACAAGGGGGGGTGGAGACAAGGCCAGCTTAAGCTGAGAGCAGAGCTGTGAGAGAGGCCCATCAGGTCCCATCCCTGCAGAAAACTACAGGAGGGGGTGGAGACAAGATCAGTTCCCCTGCACAAGTAGAAAGAGCAGAGCTGTGGGTGGGACCTATCTGGTTCCACCCACTACAGAAAGGTACAGGAGGGGGCGGAGACTAGACAAGCCCCCCCCTGCACAAGGAGTGAGAGCAGAGCTGTGGTTGGGGCGCATCAGGTTCCACCCACTACAAAAAACTACAGGAGGGGGCAGAGACAAGACCAGTCCCCCTACACAAGGAAAGAGCAGAGCTGTGGGAGGGGCCCAGCAGGCTCCACCCACCACTAAACTGCAGGAGGGGTGGAGACAAGACCAGTCCCCCTGCACAAGGAAAGAGCAGAGCTGTGGGAGGGGCCCAGCAGGCTCCACCCACCACTAAACTGCAGGTGGGGTGGAGACAAGACCAGTCCCCCTGCACAAGGAGAGAAAATTAAAAGTGGTCTGGAGTTCTACTTTTTGGGACACGTCATACTTTACCAATAGGATGCCAGAATTTAACGTTTCAACTATCACAGCCATTACAATGTCAAAGGATGTTGTCATGTTCCCAGATGGATACTCCATAATGTAGAATGGATAAATAATTGAGTATTCAGCCGTGGTAGAGTTTCCATTATGGCCTTGTGGGGTGGGGTGGGGTGGGGGAGACACAAAGCATTGCGCCAGTGGTGTCTCTGGAACGCAGAAGATTGGCGGGGAATTATAACTGAAGGGATCGACCCAAACTAGAAATATTGGCCCGGATTCTTAAAGCACTTACGCCAACGTATCTTTATATACGCCGCGTAAGTGCACCAAGTGCTGCCACTGTGCCCCAAATGTTGCCACTGTGCCCCAAGTGCTGCCACTGTTCCCCAAATGTTGCCACTGTTCCCCATGTGCTGCCACTGTGCCCCAAATGTTGCCACTGTGCCCCAAGTGCTGCCACTGTTCCCCATGTGCTGCCACTGTGCCCCAAGTGCTGCCACTGTGCCCCAAATGTTTCCACTGTGCCCCAAGTTTTGCCACTGTGGCCCGAATGTAAGGGACATTCTTCCCACTGATCACCAATGTAAGGAACATTCTTCCCACTGATCACCAATGTAAGGAACATTCTTCCCACTGATCACCAATGTAAGGGACATTCTTCCCACTGATCACCAATGTAAGGAACATTCTTCCCACTGATCACCAATGTAAGGGACATTCTTCTCACTGATCACCAATGTAAGGAACATTCTTCTCACTGATCACCAATGTAAGGGACATTCTTCTCACTGATCACCAATGTAAGGAACATTCTTCCCACTGATCACCAATGTAAGGAACATTCTTCTCACTGATCTCCAATGTAAGGAACATTCTTCCCACCGATCACCAATGTAAGGGACATTCTTCCCACTGATCACCAATGTAAGGAACATTCTTCCCACTGATCACCAATGTAAGAACATTCTTCCCACTGATCACCAATGTAAGGGACATTCTTCTCACTGATCACCAATGTAAGGAACATTCTTCCCACTGATCACCAATGTAAGGGACATTCTTCTCACTGATCACCAATGTAAGGAACATTCTTCCCACTGATCACCAATGTAAGGGACATTCTTCCCACTGATCACCAATGTATGGAACATTCTTCCCACTGATCACCAATGTAAGGAACATTCTTCCCACTGATCACCAATGTAAGGGACATTCTTCTCACTGATCACCAATGTAAGGAACATTCTTCCCACTGATCACCAATGTAAGGAACATTCTTCCCACTGATCACCAATGTAAGGGACATTCTTCTCACTGATCACCAATGTAAGGAACATTCTTCCCACTGATCACCAATGTAAGGGACATTCTTCCCACTGATCACCAATGTAAGGGACATTCTTCTCACTGATCACCAATGTAAGGAACATTCTTCCCACTGATCACCAATGTAAGGGACATTCTTCCCACTGATCACCAATGTAAGGAACATTCTTCCCACTGATCACCAATGTAAGGGACATTCTTCCCACTGATCACCAATGTAAGGGACATTCTTCTCACTGATCACCAATGTAAGGAACATTCTTCTCACTGATCACCAATGTAAGGAACATTCTTCCCACTGATCACCAATGTAAGGGACATTCTTCTCACTGATCACCAATGTAAGGAACATTCTTCTCACTGATCACCAATGTAAGGGACATTCTTCCCACTGATCACCAATGTAAGAGGCAATTCCCCAAAAAAATGAAAATAATTTCAAGGGTTCCACTGACATATAAAGTAAATAAAAATGCCCCATTTTCCTCTGGAAGCCTATTTGCCCCAATGGTGGTGTGAGAGGGAAAAGCAGCGTTCTGGTGACCCAACCATGAACCCACGATGCTGGCGCCGCGCCCCGGCCTCTTTAGCTGGTGTTTGGATTGGAAAGTCACCTTGATTGGGAAGGAATTATACGGAGAGAAAGGTTCAACATCCATCAGCGAGTCCTCCGGCTCTGAATGGCCTGCAATGCAAAGTGAGGACTTCAGGTTTGTTCGTTAAACTTAATTGAACATCCTGCTTAAGACGGACCCATCTGGACCCGACTCCGCCATTTGCATTGTTATTGTCATCCGTGTGTGGATTTAGGCTGAACAAACACAATGGAGGCTCCCTGGATTTTGTTATTTTAAAGAGGCAGCCGAGATTTAGGAGAATTAAATACCCACCGAGCTCTGCAAATACAGCTGCAGGTCTTCCTTGTCAACAGGATCCTCCACATTGTGTGCAAATGTATGTACAGAGATGATAGATGGAGAGATAGAGAGATAGATAGATAGATAGATAGATAGATAGATAGATAGATAGATAGATAGATAGATAGATAGATAGATAGATAGATAGATAGATAGACTATATTACCATACCCAGGCCCCACATACATAGGTCAGTCTGTGGGGAATTCCCCGGACCTGCATACATAAGTCAGTCTATGGGGAGGATACCCCGACCCACACACATGGGTCAGTCTATGGGGGGGATAGCCTGGCCCTGTACACATAGGTCAGTCTATGGGGGAATACCCTGGCCCCCCGCATACATAAGTCAGTCTATGGGGGAATACCCCGGCCCCGCACACATAGGTCAGTCTATGGGGGGATACCCCGGCCCCACACACATAGGTCAGTCTATGGGGGGATACCCCGGCCCCACACACATAGGTCAGTCTGAGGGGGATACCCCGGCCCCACACACATAGGTCAGTTTGTGGGGGATACCCCGGCCCCGCACACATAGGTCAGTCTATGGGGGGGATACCCCGGCCCCACACACATAGGTCAGTCTATGGGGGGATACCCCAGCCTCACACACATAGGTCAGTCTATGTGGGAGATACCCCGGCCCCACACACATAGGTCAGTCTATGGGGGGATACCACGGCCCCACATACATAGGTCAGTCTATGGGGGGATACCCCAGCCTCACACACATAGGTCAGTCTATGTGGGAGATACCCCGGCCCCACACACATAGGTCAGTCTATGGGGGGATACCCCGGCCCCGCACACATAGGTCAGTCTATGGGGAGGATACCCCGGTCCTGCACACATAGGTTAGTCTGTGGGGGATACCCCGGCCCCACACACATAGGTCAGTCTATGGGGGGGATACCCCGGTCCTGCACACATAGGTTAGTCTGTGGGGGATACCCCGGCCCCACACACATAGGTCAGTTTGTGGGGGATACCCCGGACCTGCATACATAAGTCAGTCTATGGGGAGGATACCCCGACCCGCACACATAGGTCAGTCTGTGGGGAATTCCCCGGACCTGCATACATAAGTCAGTCTATGGGGAGGATACCCCGACCCACACACATAGGTCAGTCTATGGGGGGGATACCCCGGACCTGCATACATAAGTCAGTCTATGGGGAGGATACCCCGGCCCCGCACACATAGGTCAGTCTATGGGGGATACCCCGGCCCCACATACATAAGTCAGTCTGTGGGGGATACCCTGGCCCTGCACACATGGGTCAGTCTGTGGAGGATACTCCGGCCCCACACACATAGGTCAGTCTATGGGGGGGATACCCCGGCCCTGCATACATAAGTCAGTCTATGGGGAGGAACCCCCGGCCCCGCACACATAGGTCATTCTGTGGGGAATTCCCCGGCCCCACACACATAGGTCAGTCTATGGGGGGGATACCCCGGCCCTGCATACATAAGTCAGTCTATGGGGAGGATACCCCAGCCCCGCACACATTGGTCAGTCTGTGGGGGATACCCCAGCCCCGCACACATTGGTCAGTCTGTGGGGGATACCCCAGCCCCGCACACATTGTTCAGTCTGTGGGGGATACCCCTGCCCCACACACATAGGTCAGTCTGAGGGGGATACCCCGGCCCCACACACATAGGTCAGTCTATGGGGGATACCCCGGCTCGCACACATAGGTCAGTCTATGGGGGGATACCCCGGCCCGCACACATAGGTCAGTCTATAGGGGGATACCCCGGCCCCACACACATAGGTCAGTCTGTGGGGGATACCCCGGCCCCGCACACATAGGTCAGTCTGTGGGGGATACCCCGGCCCCGCACACATAGGTCAGTCTATGGGGGATACCCTGGCCCTGCACACATAGGTCAGTCTTTTGGGGGGATACCCCGGCCCCACATACATAGGTCAGTCTGTCAGTCTGTAGAGCGTACCCCAGACCCTCACCCATCAGAATGGGGCCAGGAACATTTTAGAGGTAATTGTCGTTTCTACTGCAGATCATAAAATAAATAAATGGCGCAGCCGGCTATCGGCGGGGATAGACAATGTAAATGCATTTGTGGCAAATATTTGAGTTGTTTGCATATAACCGGTTCTGCAGCAGGGACCGGTTCATAAGGTCACTCTCTATGGGACTCATTCATTACATTGTATTGGCAGGGACAAGCTCCATTGACCGTACATCACAGTCTTTATCCCCATTACAGGCGGGCTCTTTTGTGTCAATAATGTCAGCAGTACCGGCTGTACCTGCGAGGCCGGCCCCTTTGTGATGTCATACATTGGGATCCAGCAAGACTCGTCCATACAGGCAGAGGGGATGGATGAGCTGGCCATTTTGCTGATCTGAATTTTACATCAATGTTACCCATTTAACCTTCAGCCAAATGCACAATAAAAAATATATATAGACAGCGGGTGTCTTGGCTTTCCATGCCTTTTTGCACCTCCCTTTCTTTCTTCATGTGTTCAATACCCTTTCCCTGTTTCATTCCATTTTATTACACATAACTTTCTGAACTTATTTGTGTCTTTGTATGTATGGATTGCATGGCTTGTTGTGGAGAACATTTCGTGTCAATAGCACCTTTAATAATAGATTTACCTAGAAAAATGGTGACGTGTTCAATACTTATTTTACCCGCCGTATATATATATTTTATTGTGCATTTGGCTGAAGGTTAAATGGGAAACAGTGATGTGAAATCCAGATCAGCAAAATCGGAGGCTCATTCATCACCTCTGCCTGTATGGATGTCCAGTCCTGAGATTTACACAGCTCTGCCACACAGCACAGTCCTGTCTTACAAAGCAGGAGACCTGAGGTTTTTCAGGGTTCCTCCTGAGGTTGCTCATGGTTCCTCCAGAGGTTGCTCAGGGTTCCTCCAAAGGTTGCTCAGGGTTCCTCCTGAGGTTGTTCAGGGTTCCTCCTGAGGTTGCTCATGGTTCCTCCAGAGGTTGCTCAGGGTTCCTCCAGAGGTTGCTCAGGGTTCCTCCAGAGGTTGTTCAGGGTTCCTCCAGAGGTTGTTCAGGGTTCCTCCAGAGGTTGCTCAGGGTTCCTCCAAAGGTTGTTCAGGGTTCCTCCATAGGTTGCTCATGATTCTTCCAGAGGTTGCTCAGGGTTCCTCCATAGGTTGCTCATGATTCTTCCAGAGGTTGTTCAGGGTTCCTCCATAGGTTGCTCAGGGTTCCTCCATAGGTTGCTCATGATTCTTCCAGAGGTTGCTCAGGGTTCCTCCATAGGTTGCTCAGGGTTCCTCCAAAGGTTGTTCAGGGTTCCTCCAGAGGTTGCTCAGGGTTTCTCCAAAGGTTGTTCAGGGTTCCTCCATAGGTTGCTCAGGGTTCCTCTAGAGCAGGGGTGGCAAACACAAGGCCCGCGGGCCCGCCAGACCTTGCCATGTGGCCCGCCACGGGCCGTCCATTGCCACTAGTGGTGCAACGGATCGTTACCGATCCGTGATCCGCGGAGCGCACCGCTGCCTCAGCCTTAGGAAAGGCCGCGGCTTCGGCCTAGCTCCGGATCGGTCGGCCATCTTGGTACACCCAGCGGCGGCAGCAGCTGCCTAGGAGCGCGCTGACGCCATCACCCCTCCCTCATCTGCTCGTGGATCTTCTCGGCTATTCTGCAAGAGCGCGTAGTTCAAGTACAGTGAGTTTTGCTATTTCTAGTGGGGGCAATGTTGGACTGGCTATTATTACAGTGATTACTAGTGGGGGCAATGTTGGACTGGCTATTATTAAGGTGATTACTAGTGGGGGGCAATGTTGGACTGGCTATTATTAAGGTGATTACTAGTGGGGGGCAATGTTGGACTGGAACAGTGATGACGAGTGGGGGGCAATGGTGGATGTTACAGTGAGGTGGGGGCAATGGTGGACATTACAGTGATGAGTGGGGGCAATGGTGGATGACTGGATGTTACAGTGAGGGGGGGCAATGGTGGACATTACAGTGATGAGTGGGGGCAATGGTGGATGACTGGATGTTACAGTGAGGGGGGGCAATGGTGGACATTACAGTGATGAGTGGGGGCAATGGTGGATGACTGGATGTTACAGTGAGGTGGGATCAATGGTGGATGTTACAGTGAGGGGGGGGGGAAATGGTGGATGTTACAGTGAGGTGGGGGCAATGGTGGATGTTACAGTGAGGTGGGGGCAATGGTGGATGTTACAGTGAGGTGGGGGCAATCCCATCCTACCCCACCCCATCCCATCCTACCCCACCCCATCCACCCCCATCCCCATCCCATCCTACCCCACTCCATCTCACCCCACTCCACCCCACCCCATCTCATCCCATCCTACCCCATCCTACCCCACCCCATGCCATCCTATACCACCCCATCCCGTCCCCATCCCATCCTACGGCACCCCCCCACCCCATCCCATCCACCCCCATCCCGACCCCATCCCCTCCCATCCTACCCCACTCCACCCCATCCCATCTCATCCTACCCCACCCCATCCCATCCCAGGGTGAATGGGAGGATGGAAGGAGAGTGGAGGGTGCAGAGGTCAGATATTGCACACGGTCCATAGCGTACTCCTGTATCCTGCCTTTCGTACGCAGCAAACTCCTGAACCCTGCGCTCCATAAAACCAGTAATAAACAAATGCACAAGTGACAATTATTTATGATAATAGTGGACACGTAGTCTTACAGATACAACCGGCCCTTTGAGGGCAACCGTACTGCTAATGCGGCCCCCGATGAATTTGAGTTTGCCACCCCAGAATTTCTGGAGGTAACCAGAACCGGTGAACCTGATTGGCTGAGACGGCTGTCAGTCTTATCAGGCTTTCACATTGAGAATGCTGGGCAGGAGTTTTTCAGGCGGTATTTAGGCGATATTTATAGCGCTAAACCGCCTGAAAAACTCCTCCGTGTGAAAGGGGCCTTAAAACAAGCAGCTGCATTTTACTTCCCAGCGAAATCATAGTAAATATTTCAAGTTTTGAGCAGGAAGAGGAACTTTCACCTAGATACTCTGGAATGGAATTAGAAAGCGTTTTACCCCCCCGAGGTCATTTGTATGGTAGGTTTACTGACCCTTTAATGCAGCTGAATCATCTGCCTTAGGGGCCCGGAGTACAGGTCGAGCCTGCCGAGTCAGGTTTTCCCTTGGGGAGGGATGGGCGGGGGGGGCGATGGTACCCGGGGCAGCGCAGGTTTCATTTGGCAAAGTGGTTTTGTTGGGAAGCGAAGACAAACATCTGAATGTGTAACCAGTCCTGTGTCACGACTAGGGTGACCACGTGTCCCGGTTTGCCCGGGATCGTCCCGTAATATACACTTTTGTCCCGTGTCCCGGGAGCCTTCAAACCGGGACAATGGAGAGTCCCGGAATCAACTGCCTGCCACACTCACTGCCGCTGTAATTAAATGATTCTAAATCACTGGTTGCTAGGGAAGCCCCGCTTGGCTTGTAGCAACCAGTGACGTCACCGCAGTGTCCCGCTCTCTCTGCGGCCTCCGACTCCACCCCCATCTCCTCCTCCTCCAGCGGCCAGCCGCGGTTCTTGCTGCAGAGAGAGCAGCAGCGTAACAGGCAAGTGAGTCACTCACCTACCGCGGCACAGACCAAGACCTCCTCCTCCTCCCCTCCAGGCCTCGGTTGCTCAGCTGGACTCGATCCGCCGCTAGGGTGACCACATTTCCAAACTGCCATTCAGGGACACCCCCCCCCCCAAAAAAAATACGTTTTTTTACATATTTTTTTTGCCAGTTTTGGGGGCAGGGGCGTATCATGAAATCAGCGGGCCCGTGACAGGGGACTGGGTGACAGGGGACTGGGTGACAGAGGGACAGAGGACTGGGTGACAGGGGACAGGGTGACAGGGGACAGGGTACTGGGTGACAGGGGAATGGGTGACAGGGGAATGGGTGACAGGGGAATGGGTGACAGGGGACAGGGTGACAGGGGACAGGGTGACAGAGGGCTGAGTGACAGGGGAGTGGGTGACAGAGGGCTGGGTGACAGGGGACAGGGTGACGGAGGGCTGGGTGACAGGGGACTGGGTGACAGGGGACTGGGTGACAGGGGACTGGGTGACAGGGGACTGGGTGACAGGGGGCTGGGTGACAGGGGGCTGGGTGACAGGGGGCTGGGTGACAGGGGACAGGGTGACAGGGGACAGGGTGAAAGAGGGCTGGGTGACAGAGGGCTGGGTGACAGGGGGCTGGGTGACAGGGGAGTGGGTGACAGAGGGCTGGGTGACAGAGTGTCTGGGTGACAGAGGAGCTGGGTGACAGAGGAGCTGGGTGACAGAGGAGCTGGGTGACGGAGAGCTGGGTGACAGAGGGACAGGGTGACAGAGTGACTGGGTGACAGAGGGACTGGGTGACAGAGGAGCTGGGTGACAGAGGAGCTGGGTGACAGAGGGACTGGGTGACAGAGTGACTGGGTGACAGAGGGACTGGGTGACAGAGGGACTGGGTGACAGAGTGACTGGGTGACAGAGGAGCTGGGTGACAGAGTGACTGGGTGACAGAGGGGCTGGGTGACAGAGGGACTGGGTGACAGAGGGACTGGGTGACAGAGGGACTGGGAGACAGAGTGACTGGGTGACAGAGGGACTGGGTGACAGAGGAGCTGGGTGACAGAGGGACTGGGTGACAGAGGGACTGGGTGACAGAGGGACTGGGTGACAGAGTGACTGGGTGACAGAGGAGCTGGGTGACAGAGGGACTGGGTGACAGAGGGACTGGGTGACAGAGGGACTGGGTGACAGAGGGACTGGGTGACAGAGTGACTGGGTGACAGAGGGACTGGGTGACAGAGGGACTGGGTGACAGAGGGACTGGGTGACAGAGTGACTGGGTGACAGAGGAGCTGGGTGACGGAGAGCTGGGTGACGGAGAGCTGGGTGACGGAGAGCTGGGTGACAGAGGGACAGGGTGACAGAGTGACTGGGTGACAGAGGAGCTGGGTGACGGAGAGCTGGGTGACAGAGTGACTGGGTGACAGAGTGACTGGGTGACAGAGGGACTGGGTGACAGAGTGACTGGGTGACAGAGGGACTGGGTGACAGAGGGACTGGGTGACAGAGTGGCTGGGTGACAGAGGGACTGGGTGACAGAGGGACTGGGTGACAGAGGGACTGGGTGACAGAGTGACTGGGTGACAGAGGAGCTGGGTGACGGAGAGCTGGGTGACGGAGAGCTGGGTGACAGAGGGACAGGGTGACAGAGTGACTGGGTGACAGAGGAGCTGGGTGACGGAGAGCTGGGTGACAGAGTGACTGGGTGACAGAGTGACTGGGTGACGAGGAGCTGGGTGACGGAGAGCTGGGTGACAGAGGGACAGGGTGACAGAGTGACTGGGTGACAGAGTGACTGGGTGACAGAGGAGCTGGGTGACAGAGTGACTGGGTGACAGAGGGACTGGGTGACAGAGGAGCTGGGTGACAGAGGGACTGGGTGACAGAGGGACTGGGTGACAGAGGGACTGGGTGACAGAGGAGCTGGGTGACGGAGAGCTGGGTGACGGAGAGCTGGGTGACAGAGGGACAGGGTGACAGAGTGACTGGGTGACAGAGGAGCTGGGTGAGGGAGAGCTGGGTGACAGAGTGACTGGGTGACAGAGTGACTGGGTGACAGAGGAGCTGGGTGACGGAGAGCTGGGTGACAGAGGGACAGGGTGACAGAGTGACTGGTGACAGAGTGACTGGGTGACAGAGTGACTGGGTGACAGAGTGACTGGGTGACAGAGGGACTGGGTGACAGAGGAGCTGGGTGACAGAGGAGCTGGGTGACAGAGGAGCTGGGTGACAGAGGAGCTGGGTGACGGAGAGCTGGGTGACAGAGTGACTGGGTGACAGAGTGACTGGGTGACAGAGGAGCTGGGTGACGGAGAGCTGGGTGACAGAGGGACAGGGTGACAGAGTGACTGGGTGACAGAGGGACTGGGTGACAGAGTGACTGGGTGACAGAGTGACTGGGTGACAGAGTGACTGGGTGACAGAGGGACTGGGTGACAGAGGAGCTGGGTGACAGAGGAGCTGGGTGACAGAGGAGCTGGGTGACAGAGGGACTGGGTGACAGAGGGACTGGGTGACAGAGTGGCTGGGTGACAGAGGAGCTGGGTGACAGAGGGACTGGGTGACAGAGGGACTGGGTGACAGAGGGACTGGGTGACAGAGGGACTGGGTGACAGAGGAGCTGGGTGACGGAGAGCTGGGTGACGGAGAGCTGGGTGACGGAGAGCTGGGTGACAGAGGGACAGGGTGACAGAGTGACTGGGTGACAGAGGAGCTGGGTGACGGAGAGCTGGGTGACAGAGTGACTGGGTGACAGAGTGACTGGGTGACAGAGTGACTGGGTGACAGAGGGACTGGGTGACAGAGGGACTGGGTGACAGAGTGACTGGGTGACAGAGGAGCTGGGTGACAGAGTGACTGGGTGACAGAGGGACTGGGTGACAGAGGGACTGGGTGACAGAGGGACTGGGTGACAGAGTGACTGGGTGACAGAGGAGCTGGGTGACGGAGAGCTGGGTGACGGAGAGCTGGGTGACGGAGAGCTGGGTGACAGAGGGACAGGGTGACAGAGTGACTGGGTGACAGAGGAGCTGGGTGACGGAGAGCTGGGTGACAGAGTGACTGGGTGACAGAGTGACTGGGTGACAGAGGGACTGGGTGACAGAGTGACTGGGTGACAGAGGGACTGGGTGACAGAGGGACTGGGTGACAGAGTGGCTGGGTGACAGAGGGACTGGGTGACAGAGGGACTGGGTGACAGAGGGACTGGGTGACAGAGTGACTGGGTGACAGAGGAGCTGGGTGACGGAGAGCTGGGTGACGGAGAGCTGGGTGACAGAGGGACAGGGTGACAGAGTGACTGGGTGACAGAGGAGCTGGGTGACGGAGAGCTGGGTGACAGAGTGACTGGGTGACAGAGTGACTGGGTGACGAGGAGCTGGGTGACGGAGAGCTGGGTGACAGAGGGACAGGGTGACAGAGTGACTGGGTGACAGAGTGACTGGGTGACAGAGGAGCTGGGTGACAGAGTGACTGGGTGACAGAGGGACTGGGTGACAGAGGAGCTGGGTGACAGAGGGACTGGGTGACAGAGGGACTGGGTGACAGAGGGACTGGGTGACAGAGGGACTGGGTGACAGAGGAGCTGGGTGACGGAGAGCTGGGTGACGGAGAGCTGGGTGACAGAGGGACAGGGTGACAGAGTGACTGGGTGACAGAGGAGCTGGGTGACGGAGAGCTGGGTGACAGAGTGACTGGGTGACAGAGGGACTGGGTGACAGAGGAGCTGGGTGACGGAGAGCTGGGTGACAGAGGGACAGGGTGACAGAGTGACTGGGTGACAGAGTGACTGGGTGACAGAGGGACTGGGTGACAGAGTGACTGGGTGACAGAGGGACTGGGTGACAGAGGAGCTGGGTGACAGAGGAGCTGGGTGACAGAGGAGCTGGGTGACAGAGGAGCTGGGTGACGGAGAGCTGGGTGACAGAGTGACTGGGTGACAGAGTGACTGGGTGACAGAGGAGCTGGGTGACGGAGAGCTGGGTGACAGAGGGACAGGGTGACAGAGTGACTGGGTGACAGAGTGACTGGGTGACAGAGTGACTGGGTGACAGAGTGACTGGGTGACAGAGTGACTGGGTGACAGAGGGACTGGGTGACAGAGGAGCTGGGTGACAGAGGAGCTGGGTGACAGAGGAGCTGGGTGACAGAGGGACTGGGTGACAGAGGGACTGGGTGACAGAGTGGCTGGGTGACAGAGGAGCTGGGTGACAGAGGGACTGGGTGACAGAGGGACTGGGTGACAGAGGGACTGGGTGACAGAGGGACTGGGTGACAGAGGAGCTGGGTGACGGAGAGCTGGGTGACGGAGAGCTGGGTGACGGAGAGCTGGGTGACAGAGGGACAGGGTGACAGAGTGACTGGGTGACAGAGGAGCTGGGTGACGGAGGGCTGGGTGACAGAGTGACTGGGTGACAGAGTGACTGGGTGACAGAGTGACTGGGTGACAGAGGGACTGGGTGACAGAGGGACTGGGTGACAGAGTGACTGGGTGACAGAGGAGCTGGGTGACAGAGTGACTGGGTGACAGAGGGACTGGGTGACAGAGGGACTGGGTGACGGAGAGCTGGGTGACAGAGTGACTGGGTGACAGAGTGACTGGGTGACAGAGGAGCTGGGTGACGGAGAGCTGGGTGACAGAGGGACAGGGTGACAGAGTGACTGGGTGACAGAGTGACTGGGTGACAGAGGGACTGGGTGACAGAGGGACTGGGTGACAGAGGAGCTGGGTGACAGAGGAGCTGGGTGACAGAGTGACTGGGTGACAGAGGGACTGGGTGACAGAGGGACTGGGTGACAGAGTGGCTGGGTGACAGAGGAGCTGGGTGACAGAGTGACTGGGTGACAGAGGGACTGGGTGACAGAGGGACTGGGTGACAGAGGAGCTGGGTGACGGAGAGCTGGGTGACAGAGTGACTGGGTGACAGAGGGACTGGGTGACAGAGGGACTGGGTGACAGAGTGACTGGGTGACAGAGGGACTGGGTGACAGAGGGACTGGGTGACAGAGTGGCTGGGTGACAGAGGGACTGGGTGACAGAGGGACTGGGTGACAGAGGGACTGGGTGACAGAGTGACTGGGTGACAGAGGAGCTGGGTGACGGAGAGCTGGGTGACGGAGAGCTGGGTGACGGAGAGCTGGGTGACAGAGGGACAGGGTGACAGAGTGACTGGGTGACAGAGGAGCTGGGTGACGGAGAGCTGGGTGACAGAGTGACTGGGTGACAGAGTGACTGGGTGACAGAGGGACTGGGTGACAGAGTGACTGGGTGACAGAGGGACTGGGTGACAGAGGGACTGGGTGACAGAGTGGCTGGGTGACAGATGGACTGGGTGACAGAGGGACTGGGTGACAGAGGGACTGGGTGACAGAGGGACTGGGTGACAGAGGGACTGGGTGACAGAGGAGCTGGGTGACGGAGAGCTGGGTGACAGAGGGACAGGGTGACAGAGTGACTGGGTGACAGAGGAGCTGGGTGACGGAGAGCTGGGTGACAGAGGGACAGGGTGACAGAGTGACTGGGTGACAGAGTGACTGGGTGACAGAGTGACTGGGTGACAGAGTGACTGGGTGACAGAGGAGCTGGGTGACGGAGAGCTGGGTGACAGAGGGACAGGGTGACAGAGTGACTGGGTGACAGAGTGACTGGGTGACAGAGTGACTGGGTGACAGAGTGACTGGGTGACAGAGTGACTGGGTGACAGAGGGACTGGGTGACAGAGGAGCTGGGTGACAGAGGAGCTGGGTGACAGAGGAGCTGGGTGACAGAGGAGCTGGGTGACGGAGAGCTGGGTGACAGAGTGACTGGGTGACAGAGTGACTGGGTGACAGAGGAGCTGGGTGACGGAGAGCTGGGTGACAGAGGGACAGGGTGACAGAGTGACTGGGTGACAGAGTGACTGGGTGACAGAGTGACTGGGTGACAGAGGGACTGGGTGACAGAGGAGCTGGGTGACAGAGGAGCTGGGTGACAGAGGAGCTGGGTGACAGAGGGACTGGGTGACAGAGGGACTGGGTGACAGAGGGACTGGGTGACAGAGGAGCTGGGTGACGGAGAGCTGGGTGACGGAGAGCTGGGTGACGGAGAGCTGGGTGACAGAGGGACAGGGTGACAGAGTGACTGGGTGACAGAGGAGCTGGGTGACGGAGAGCTGGGTGACAGAGTGACTGGGTGACAGAGTGACTGGGTGACAGAGTGACTGGGTGACAGAGGGACTGGGTGACAGAGGGACTGGGTGACAGAGTGACTGGGTGACAGAGGAGCTGGGTGACAGAGTGACTGGGTGACAGAGGGACTGGGTGACAGAGGGACTGGGTGACGGAGAGCTGGGTGACAGAGTGACTGGGTGACAGAGTGACTGGGTGACAGAGGAGCTGGGTGACGGAGAGCTGGGTGACAGAGGGACAGGGTGACAGAGTGACTGGGTGACAGAGTGACTGGGTGACAGAGTGACTGGGTGACAGAGGGACTGGGTGACAGAGGGACTGGGTGACAGAGGAGCTGGGTGACAGAGGAGCTGGGTGACAGAGGAGCTGGGTGACAGAGTGACTGGGTGACAGAGGGACTGGGTGACAGAGGGACTGGGTGACAGAGTGGCTGGGTGACAGAGGAGCTGGGTGACAGAGTGACTGGGTGACAGAGGGACTGGGTGACAGAGGGACTGGGTGACAGAGGGACTGGGTGACAGAGGAGCTGGGTGACGGAGAGCTGGGTGACGGAGAGCTGGGTGACGGAGAGCTGGGTGACAGAGGGACAGGGTGACAGAGTGACTGGGTGACAGAGGAGCTGGGTGACGGAGAGCTGGGTGACAGAGTGACTGGGTGACAGAGTGACTGGGTGACAGAGGAGCTGGGTGACGGAGAGCTGGGTGACAGAGTGGCTGGGTGACAGAGTGGCTGGGTGACAGAGGAGCTGGGTGACAGAGGAGCTGGGTGACAGAGTGACTGGGTGACAGAGGGACTGGGTGACAGAGTGGCTGGGTGACAGAGGGACTGGGTGACAGAGGGACTGGGTGACAGAGGGACTGGGTGACAGAGTGACTGGGTGACAGAGTGGCTGGGTGACAGAGTGGCTGGGTGACAGAGGAGCTGGGTGACAGAGTGACTGGGTGACAGAGTGACTGGGTGACAGAGTGGCTGGGTGACAGAGGAGCTGGGTGACAGAGGGACTGGGTGACGGAGAGCTGGGTGACAGAGGGACTGGGTGACAGAGTGACTGGGTGACAGAGGAGCTGGGTGACAGAGGAGCTGGGTGACAGAGTGACTGGGTGACAGAGTGACTGGGTGACAGAGTGACTGGGTGACAGAGGGACTGGGTGACAGAGGGACTGGGTGACAGAGTGACTGGGTGACAGAGGAGCTGGGTGACAGAGGAGCTGGGTGACAGAGTGACTGGGTGACAGAGGGACTGGGTGACAGAGGGACTGGGTGACAGAGTGACTGGGTGACAGAGGAGCTGGGTGACAGAGGAGCTGGGTGACAGAGTGACTGGGTGACAGAGTGACTGGGTGACAGAGGGACTGGGTGACAGAGTGACTGGGTGACAGAGTGACTGGGTGACAGAGGGACTGGGTGACAGAGTGACTGGGTGACAGAGGGACTGGGTGACAGAGTGACTGGGTGACAGAGTGACTGGGTGACAGAGTGACTGGGTGACAGAGTGACTGGGTGACAGGGACTGGGTAGAGAGAGATTATACAGTACAGATTACAATTTGCAGGGGCAGCAGAGGTGACAGAGAAAGGGGGGTGCACCATGCAACCAACCCCCCCCTCCCCCCTCTCTCTCTGTCACCTCTGCTGCCCCTGCAAATTGTAATCTGTACTGTATAATATCTCCCCCCATTGCATGGTCAACCCCCCCCCCCTCCCCTGCACCTACCTTTTCTGCCCCTGCTCCAAGGATGGCCGGCGCCGCGGCGCAGCGGAAGTCGGGACTCGCGGGAGGTCGGGACTCAGGACGGGCGGCGGATCGAGTCCAGCTGAGCAACCGAGGCCTGGAGGGGAGGAGGAGGAGGTCTTGGTCTGTGCCGCGGTAGGTGAGTGACTCACTTGCCTGTTACGCTGCTGCTCTCTCTGCAGCAAGAACCGCGGCTGGCCGCTGGAGGAGGAGGAGATGGGGGTGGAGTCGGAGGCCGCAGAGAGAGCGGGACACTGCGGTGACGTCACTGGTTGCTACAAGCCAAGCGGGGCTTCCCTAGCAACCAGTGATTTAGAATCATTTAATTACAGCGGCAGTGAGTGTGGCAGGCAGTTGATTCCGGGACTCTCCATTGTCCCGGTTTGAAGGCTCCCGGGACACGGGACAAAAGTGTATATTACGGGACGATCCCGGGCAAACCGGGACACGTGGTCACCCTATCCGCCGCCCGTCCTGAGTCCCGACCTCCCGCGAGTCCCGACTTCCGCTGCGCCGCGGCGCCGGCCATCCTTGGAGCAGGGGCAGAAAAGGTAGGTGCAGGGGAGGGGGGGGGGGTTGACCATGCAATGGGGGGAGATATTATACAGTACAGATTACAATTTGCAGGGGCAGCAGAGGTGACAGAGAGAGAGGGGGGGGGGGGGGGTTGGTTGCATGGTGCACCCCCCTTTCTCTGTCACCTCTGCTGCCCCTGCAAATTGTAATCTGTACTGTATAATCTCTCTCTACCCAGTCCCTGTCACCCAGTCACTCTGTCACCCAGTCACTCTGTCACCCAGTCACTCTGTCACCCAGTCACTCTGTCACCCAGTCCCTCTGTCACCCAGTCACTCTGTCACCCAGTCCCTCTGTCACCCAGTCACTCTGTCACCCAGTCACTCTGTCACCCAGTCCCTCTGTCACCCAGTCACTCTGTCACCCAGTCACTCTGTCACCCAGCTCCTCTGTCACCCAGCTCCTCTGTCACCCAGTCACTCTGTCACCCAGTCCCTCTGTCACCCAGTCCCTCTGTCACCCAGTCACTCTGTCACCCAGCTCCTCTGTCACCCAGCTCCTCTGTCACCCAGTCACTCTGTCACCCAGTCCCTCTGTCACCCAGTCCCTCTGTCACCCAGTCACTCTGTCACCCAGTCACTCTGTCACCCAGTCACTCTGTCACCCAGCTCCTCTGTCACCCAGCTCCTCTGTCACCCAGTCACTCTGTCACCCAGTCCCTCTGTCACCCAGCTCTCCGTCACCCAGTCCCTCTGTCACCCAGCTCCTCTGTCACCCAGCCACTCTGTCACCCAGTCACTCTGTCACCCAGTCACTCTGTCACCCAGCTCCTCTGTCACCCAGCCACTCTGTCACCCAGCCACTCTGTCACCCAGTCACTCTGTCACCCAGTCCCTCTGTCACCCAGTCCCTCTGTCACCCAGTCCCTCTGTCACCCAGCCACTCTGTCACCCAGTCCCTCTGTCACCCAGTCACTCTGTCACCCAGCTCCTCTGTCACCCAGCTCCTCTGTCACCCAGCCACTCTGTCACCCAGCCACTCTGTCACCCAGCTCTCCGTCACCCAGCTCCTCTGTCACCCAGTCACTCTGTCACCCAGTCACTCTGTCACCCAGCTCTCCGTCACCCAGCTCCTCTGTCACCCAGTCACTCTGTCACCCTGTCCCTCTGTCACCCAGCTCTCCGTCACCCAGCTCTCCGTCACCCAGCTCTCCGTCACCCAGCTCCTCTGTCACCCAGTCCCTCTGTCACCCAGTCCCTCTGTCACCCAGTCCCTCTGTCACCCAGTCACTCTGTCACCCAGCTCCTCTGTCACCCAGCCACTCTGTCACCCAGTCCCTCTGTCACCCAGTCCCTCTGTCACCCAGTCACTCTGTCACCCAGCTCCTCTGTCACCCAGCTCCTCTGTCACCCAGCTCCTCTGTCACCCAGTCCCTCTGTCACCCAGTCCCTCTGTCACCCAGTCACTCTGTCACCCAGTCACTCTGTCACCCAGTCACTCTGTCACCCTGTCCCTCTGTCACCCAGCTCTCCGTCACCCAGCTCCTCTGTCACCCAGTCACTCTGTCACCCAGTCACTCTGTCACCCAGCTCTCCGTCACCCAGTCCCTCTGTCACCCAGTCCCTCTGTCACCCAGTCACTCTGTCACCCAGCTCCTCTGTCACCCAGTCACTCTGTCACCCAGTCCCTCTGTCACCCAGTCCCTCTGTCACCCAGTCACTCTGTCACCCAGTCACTCTGTCACCCAGTCACTCTGTCACCCAGCTCTCCGTCACCCAGCTCCTCTGTCACCCAGTCACTCTGTCACCCTGTCCCTCTGTCACCCAGCTCTCCGTCACCCAGCTCTCCGTCACCCAGCTCTCCGTCACCCAGCTCCTCTGTCACCCAGTCCCTCTGTCACCCAGTCCCTCTGTCACCCAGTCCCTCTGTCACCCAGCTCCTCTGTCACCCAGCTCCTCTGTCACCCAGCTCCTCTGTCACCCAGTCCCTCTGTCACCCAGTCACTCTGTCACCCAGTCACTCTGTCACCCAGTCACTCTGTCACCCTGTCCCTCTGTCACCCAGCTCTCCGTCACCCAGCTCCTCTGTCACCCAGTCACTCTGTCACCCAGTCACTCTGTCACCCAGCTCTCCGTCACCCAGCTCCTCTGTCACCCAGCTCCTCTGTCACCCAGCTCCTCTGTCACCCAGCTCCTCTGTCACCCAGTCCCTCTGTCACCCAGTCACTCTGTCACCCAGTCACTCTGTCACCCAGTCACTCTGTCACCCAGTCACTCTGTCACCCAGTCACTCTGTCACCCTGTCCCTCTGTCACCCAGCTCTCCGTCACCCAGCTCCTCTGTCACCCAGTCACTCTGTCACCCAGTCACTCTGTCACCCAGTCACTCTGTCACCCAGTCACTCTGTCACCCTGTCCCTCTGTCACCCAGCTCTCCGTCACCCAGCTCCTCTGTCACCCAGTCACTCTGTCACCCTGTCCCTCTGTCACCCAGCTCTCCGTCACCCAGCTCCTCTGTCACCCAGTCCCTCTGTCACCCAGTCCCTCTGTCACCCAGTCCCTCTGTCACCCAGTCCCTCTGTCACCCAGTCCATCTGTCACCCAGCCACTCTGTCACCCAGTCCCTCTGTCACCCAGTCCCTCTGTCACCCAGTCACTCTGTCACCCAGTCCCTCTGTCACCCAGTCACTCTGTCACCCAGTCACTCTGTCACCCAGCTCTCCGTCACCCAGCTCCTCTGTCACCCAGTCACTCTGTCACCCTGTCCCTCTGTCACCCAGCTCTCCGTCACCCAGCTCTCCGTCACCCAGCTCTCCGTCACCCAGCTCCTCTGTCACCCAGTCACTCTGTCACCCAGTCCCTCTGTCACCCAGTCCCTCTGTCACCCAGTCCCTCTGTCACCCAGCCACTCTGTCACCCAGTCCCTCTGTCACCCAGTCCCTCTGTCACCCAGTCACTCTGTCACCCAGTCCCTCTGTCACCCAGTCCCTCTGTCACCCAGTCACTCTGTCACCCAGCTCTCCGTCACCCAGCTCCTCTGTCACCCAGTCCCTCTGTCACCCAGTCCCTCTGTCACCCAGTCACTCTGTCACCCAGCTCCTCTGTCACCCAGCCACTCTGTCACCCAGTCCCTCTGTCACCCAGTCCCTCTGTCACCCAGTCACTCTGTCACCCAGCTCCTCTGTCACCCAGCTCCTCTGTCACCCAGTCCCTCTGTCACCCAGTCCCTCTGTCACCCAGTCACTCTGTCACCCAGTCACTCTGTCACCCTGTCCCTCTGTCACCCAGCTCTCCGTCACCCAGCTCCTCTGTCACCCAGTCACTCTGTCACCCAGTCACTCTGTCACCCAGCTCTCCGTCACCCAGTCCCTCTGTCACCCAGTCCCTCTGTCACCCAGTCACTCTGTCACCCAGCTCCTCTGTCACCCAGTCACTCTGTCACCCAGTCCCTCTGTCACCCAGTCCCTCTGTCACCCAGTCACTCTGTCACCCAGTCACTCTGTCACCCAGTCACTCTGTCACCCAGCTCTCCGTCACCCAGCTCCTCTGTCACCCAGTCACTCTGTCACCCTGTCCCTCTGTCACCCAGCTCTCCGTCACCCAGCTCTCCGTCACCCAGCTCTCCGTCACCCAGCTCCTCTGTCACCCAGTCCCTCTGTCACCCAGTCCCTCTGTCACCCAGTCCCTCTGTCACCCAGTCCCTCTGTCACCCAGCTCCTCTGTCACCCAGCCACTCTGTCACCCAGTCCCTCTGTCACCCAGTCCCTCTGTCACCCAGCTCCTCTGTCACCCAGCTCCTCTGTCACCCAGCTCCTCTGTCACCCAGTCCCTCTGTCACCCAGTCACTCTGTCACCCAGTCACTCTGTCACCCAGTCACTCTGTCACCCAGTCACTCTGTCACCCAGTCACTCTGTCACCCTGTCCCTCTGTCACCCAGCTCTCCGTCACCCAGCTCCTCTGTCACCCAGTCACTCTGTCACCCAGTCACTCTGTCACCCAGCTCTCCGTCACCCAGCTCCTCTGTCACCCAGCTCCTCTGTCACCCAGCTCCTCTGTCACCCAGCTCCTCTGTCACCCAGTCCCTCTGTCACCCAGTCACTCTGTCACCCAGTCACTCTGTCACCCAGTCACTCTGTCACCCAGTCACTCTGTCACCCTGTCCCTCTGTCACCCAGCTCTCCGTCACCCAGCTCCTCTGTCACCCAGTCACTCTGTCACCCAGTCACTCTGTCACCCAGCTCTCCGTCACCCAGCTCCTCTGTCACCCAGTCACTCTGTCACCCTGTCCCTCTGTCACCCAGCTCTCCGTCACCCAGCTCTCCGTCACCCAGCTCCTCTGTCACCCAGTCCCTCTGTCACCCAGTCCCTCTGTCACCCAGTCCCTCTGTCACCCAGTCCCTCTGTCACCCAGCTCCTCTGTCACCCAGTCCCTCTGTCACCCAGTCACTCTGTCACCCAGCTCCTCTGTCACCCAGTCACTCTGTCACCCAGTCACTCTGTCACCCTGTCCCTCTGTCACCCAGCTCTCCGTCACCCAGCTCCTCGTCACCCAGTCACTCTGTCACCCAGTCACTCTGTCACCCAGCTCTCCGTCACCCAGCTCCTCTGTCACCCAGTCCCTCTGTCACCCTGTCCCTCTGTCACCCAGCTCTCCGTCACCCAGCTCTCCGTCACCCAGCTCCTCTGTCACCCAGTCACTCTGTCACCCAGTCCCTCTGTCACCCAGTCCCTCTGTCACCCAGTCCCTCTGTCACCCAGCCACTCTGTCACCCAGTCCCTCTGTCACCCAGTCCCTCTGTCACCCAGTCACTCTGTCACCCAGTCCCTCTGTCACCCAGTCACTCTGTCACCCAGTCACTCTGTCACCCAGCTCTCCGTCACCCAGCTCCTCTGTCACCCAGTCACTCTGTCACCCTGTCCCTCTGTCACCCAGCTCTCCGTCACCCAGCTCTCCGTCACCCAGCTCTCCGTCACCCAGCTCCTCTGTCACCCAGTCACTCTGTCACCCAGTCCCTCTGTCACCCAGTCCCTCTGTCACCCAGTCCCTCTGTCACCCAGTCACTCTGTCACCCAGCTCCTCTGTCACCCAGTCACTCTGTCACCCAGTCCCTCTGTCACCCAGTCCCTCTGTCACCCAGTCACTCTGTCACCCAGTCACTCTGTCACCCAGTCACTCTGTCACCCAGCTCTCCGTCACCCAGCTCCTCTGTCACCCAGTCACTCTGTCACCCTGTCCCTCTGTCACCCAGCTCTCCGTCACCCAGCTCTCCGTCACCCAGCTCTCCGTCACCCAGCTCCTCTGTCACCCAGTCCCTCTGTCACCCAGTCCCTCTGTCACCCAGTCCCTCTGTCACCCAGTCCCTCTGTCACCCAGCTCCTCTGTCACCCAGCCACTCTGTCACCCAGTCCCTCTGTCACCCAGTCCCTCTGTCACCCAGCTCCTCTGTCACCCAGCTCCTCTGTCACCCAGCTCCTCTGTCACCCAGTCCCTCTGTCACCCAGTCACTCTGTCACCCAGTCACTCTGTCACCCAGTCACTCTGTCACCCAGTCACTCTGTCACCCAGTCACTCTGTCACCCTGTCCCTCTGTCACCCAGCTCTCCGTCACCCAGCTCCTCTGTCACCCAGTCACTCTGTCACCCAGTCACTCTGTCACCCAGCTCTCCGTCACCCAGCTCCTCTGTCACCCAGCTCCTCTGTCACCCAGCTCCTCTGTCACCCAGCTCCTCTGTCACCCAGTCCCTCTGTCACCCAGTCACTCTGTCACCCAGTCACTCTGTCACCCAGTCACTCTGTCACCCAGTCACTCTGTCACCCTGTCCCTCTGTCACCCAGCTCTCCGTCACCCAGCTCCTCTGTCACCCAGTCACTCTGTCACCCAGTCACTCTGTCACCCAGCTCTCCCTCACCCAGCTCCTCTGTCACCCAGTCACTCTGTCACCCTGTCCCTCTGTCACCCAGCTCTCCGTCACCCAGCTCTCCGTCACCCAGCTCCTCTGTCACCCAGTCCCTCTGTCACCCAGTCCCTCTGTCACCCAGTCCCTCTGTCACCCAGCTCCTCTGTCACCCAGTCCCTCTGTCACCCAGTCACTCTGTCACCCAGCTCCTCTGTCACCCAGTCACTCTGTCACCCAGTCACTCTGTCACCCTGTCCCTCTGTCACCCAGCTCTCCGTCACCCAGCTCCTCGTCACCCAGTCACTCTGTCACCCAGTCACTCTGTCACCCAGCTCTCCGTCACCCAGCTCCTCTGTCACCCAGTCACTCTGTCACCCTGTCCCTCTGTCACCCAGCTCTCCGTCACCCAGCTCTCCGTCACCCAGCTCCTCTGTCACCCAGTCACTCTGTCACCCAGTCCCTCTGTCACCCAGTCCCTCTGTCACCCAGTCCCTCTGTCACCCAGCCACTCTGTCACCCAGTCCCTCTGTCACCCAGTCCCTCTGTCACCCAGTCACTCTGTCACCCAGTCCCTCTGTCACCCAGTCACTCTGTCACCCAGTCACTCTGTCACCCAGCTCTCCGTCACCCAGCTCCTCTGTCACCCAGTCACTCTGTCACCCTGTCCCTCTGTCACCCAGCTCTCCGTCACCCAGCTCTCCGTCACCCAGCTCTCCGTCACCCAGCTCCTCTGTCACCCAGTCACTCTGTCACCCAGTCCCTCTGTCACCCAGTCCCTCTGTCACCCAGTCCCTCTGTCACCCAGTCACTCTGTCACCCAGTCCCTCTGTCACCCAGTCCCTCTGTCACCCAGTCCCTCTGTCACCCAGTCCCTCTGTCACCCAGCTCCTCTGTCACCCAGTCACTCTGTCACCCAGTCCCTCTGTCACCCAGTCCCTCTGTCACCCAGTCCCTCTGTCACCCAGCTCCTCTGTCACCCAGTCCCTCTGTCACCCAGTCACTCTGTCTCCCAGTCCCTCTGTCACCCAGTCCCTCTGTCACCCAGTCCCTCTGTCACCCAGCCCCTCTGTCACCCAGTCACTCTGTCACCCAGCTCCTCTGTCACCCAGTCACTCTGTCACCCAGTCCCTCTGTCACCCAGTCCCTCTGTCACCCAGTCACTCTGTCACCCAGTCCCTCTGTCACCCAGCTCCTCTGTCACCCAGCTCCTCTGTCACCCAGTCCCTCTGTCACCCAGTCACTCTGTCACCCTGTCCCTCTGTCACCCAGCTCTCCGTCACCCAGCTCCTCTGTCACCCAGCTCCTCTGTCACCCAGCTCCTCTGTCACCCAGACACTCTGTCACCCAGCCCTCTGTCACCCACTCCCCTGTCACCCAGCCCCCTGTCACCCAGCCCTCTGTCACCCAGCCCTCTTTCACCCTGTCCCCTGTCACCCTGTCCCCTGTCACCCAGCCCCCTGTCACCCAGCCCCCTGTCACCCAGCCCCCTGTCACCCAGTCCCCTGTCACCCAGTCCCCTGTCACCCAGTCCCCTGTCACCCAGTCCCCTGTCACCCAGCCCTCCGTCACCCTGTCCCCTGTCACCCAGCCCTCTGTCACCCACTCCCCTGTCACTCAGCCCTCTGTCACCCTGTCCCCTGTCACCCTGTCCCCTGTCACCCATTCCCCTGTCACCCATTCCCCTGTCACCCATTCCCCTGTCACCCAGTACCCTGTCCCCTGTCACCCTGTCCCCTGTCACCCAGTCCTCTGTCCCTCTGTCACCCAGTCCCCTGTCACCCAGTCCCCTGTCACGGGCCCGCTGATTTCATGATACGCCCCTGCCCCCAAAACTGGCAAAAAAAATATGTAAAAAAACGTATTTTTTTTGGGGGGGGGGGTGTCCCTGAATGGCAGTTTGGAAATGTGGTCACCCTAGTCACGACGGGTCGCCCCCGTGGATAAAGTCACTTCGCTAATTGAAAGCCTTCAGGGAGCCGCCGGTCTTCCTGATCTTAATCTTTCACCGGGATTAAATGGACGGGCCGCTATCTCTTACATTAATCTTCTGTCCACAATTTCATTTCGCAGTTTGTGGGGCTTAAAGGGTACAAGTACTTTTGTAAACAAAATGCTCTTTCAACGCGCCCTCCTCATCTACAAGTCCCTTTGTGGCCTTCTTCAGACCTACGCGTCGCGGTAACGTGCGGGAAACTTCTGCTAAGCATTCTTGCAATCTACGTCAGTTTGGTTGCATTCATTTAAAATTCCATCCCAATGCATTACCTGCCGGAAGCATTCCCCCGCTATCACGTGCCGCAATCGCATGCAGGGCCGGTGCTACCACTAGGCAAACTAGGCAGCCGCCCAGGGCGCATTGCTGCCAAGGGGCGCCCGGACACTGGTGTTCCTACTCTCTAAGTCTCAGCATCAGCAGGCAGCTGCCGCTCCATTCATACCTAGTGTCAGAGGCACAGCGGCGGTGGAGGACTGTGTCTGTGTCTTGATTCCCGTGTGAATGGAGGCAAGCAAACATTCATTGATGGGCGCTGGTAGGCTGCATTGATGGGCGCTGGTAGGCTGCATTGATGGGTGCTGGTAGGCTGCATTGATGGGCACTGCGCACTCCACGCAAGAGCTGACCCCCTCCGGGAAGCTCTCTCCTGAGGGGGCTACCCCCCCCCGGCATGCCGCGTTATTGATTTGATTGACAGCAACGGGAGCCAATGGCTGCTATCAATCTAACCAATGAAGAGCCGACAAGCCACTTAGAAAGCGACGCGGGAACGAGCCCGCGGAAGTTCGGGGCTCAGGTAAGTAAAATGGGGGCTGGGGGGGGGGTTTGGTCGGATACTGCAAGACGTCCCCGTCTCTTCTCTGCAGGGCCGGAGTTACCATTGGGCTTGACTGGGCTCAAGCTCATGGGCCCCGCCCAATAGGGGGCCCCCGGGAGGAGGAAGCAGGAAGAGCTATGCCGCTGCTGATGAAGAGGTAAGAAGTCCCCTTCACCCCCCCCCGCTCAACAACTACGATCGGCGCCCCCCCCCCCTCCAGGGGTGTATTTAGGTTTTGTGCTGCCCTAGGCCTGACTAAACTTGTGCACCCCCTAATTTAAATATGACCCACCCCTTCCTGTCAAGGCCACACCCCTTTCGGTTTAAGACCCACCCTGAAATTTTCAAGTGAGGACACTAGTTCTGATGGCCTGGGGGGGGGGGGGCAATTTTTTCCCCTTATTTTGCATAGATTTCCTCTCACTTCCTGTTTGGCTATGGGACAGGAAGTGAAGGGAAATCTCTGCAATGGGACAGGGATGGTAAAAAATTAGAAGCAACGCCTCCCCCCCCCCCCACAATTGCAGAATGCCAAACGCCCACATACTGGAAGCAGTGCGGACGATTTATGGGGGCGCTAAGATTTATGGGGGCGCTAAGATTTATGGGGGCGCTAATCTAATTTACCTAACAGTGTAGCGCAAGCCGGCGGAGACACTGTCCATGCTGCCCCCCTGGCAAAGTGCTGCCCTAGGCCTGGGCCTTGTTGGCCTAGGCCAGGATACAGCATTGCCCCCCTCAACAACTTTGATCAAACTGCGACCCCCCCTGCTCAACAACTCCGATCGGCGCCCCCCCCCACCGCGCAACAACTTTGGTCAGCTCCGATCGGTGGCCCCCCCGCTCAACAACTCGGATCGGTGGTGGCACCCCCTAATTTCGACCCCCCCCCCGCTTCTCGGCTCCAGGGGGGCCCTCAATCAACACTCAAGCCCAGGGGCCCCCATCACCCTAAGTCCTGCCCTGCTTCTCTGGGAAAGATTTGATTGGCCAGGTTGGAGAAAGAGAAGCCCCATTCAGCCCCTGGTGGTACCCGGTCTTCCTTTCCGAGGCGGAGTCTGACATTCCCCCGGGTAGGTAGATCGCGGTCGCGGCGAGTTGTTCTGGATGGAATGTTGAACACGTTCGCTGGTGATTTCCAGCGTGATAATGGTTCTCCTTTATGTGGAGCAGTGAAAGCCCCTTTGTGTGGAGATGGTCTCGGCCTCGGGGCAGACATGCTAAGCAGTCACACTGTGATCTCCTCCATGTTCTCCGCTTCGGCCTCTCGGCTATTCGCAGTCCTGGAGTCATGAATGCGTTGGTTGTTACTCCCCCTCCCCCGTTACACGGAACACATTTGCCTCTAAACAGGCGCCCATTTTTCACCCCCCGATACTTCACATCTGAACCGCTGAGCCCGGAGCGGAGTGGAATTGTGGGAAGAGAAGGAGGAACAGATGACCTTTGTCTTTTATGATTTAAAGTCAAACTTCACGTGAAATGGAACTTTGCAAGTCTGTGGGAATAAATTCCCGACATATAACAATATAGAGCAACGGCATCACAATTCAGAAAATCCGATTTTGAGCTCCAGTCCAGTGGCTTTGCCTAGGCTGAGATGATGTCATCAGTCTGTTACAGGTGGGAGGAAGTGACATGCCTAGGCTGAGATGATGTCATCAATCTGCTGCAGGTAGGAGAAAGTGACCTGCCTAGGCTAAGAGGATATTATCAGTCTGCTGCAGGTAGGAGGAAGTGACCTGCCCAGGCTGAGATGATGTCATCAGTCTGCTGCAGGTAGGAGGAAGTGACCTGCCTAGGCTGAGAGGATGTCATCCGTCTGATGCAGGTAGGAGGAAGTGACATGCCTCGGCTGAGATGATGTCATTAGCCTGCTGCAGGTAGAAAGAAGTGACCTGCCTAGGCTGAGATGATGTCATTAGCCTGCTGCAGGTAGGAGGAAGTGACCTGCCTAGGCTGAGATGATGTCATTAGCCTGCTGCAGGTAGGAGGAAGTGACCTGCTTAGGCTGAGACCATGTCCTCAGTCTGTTACAGGTAGGAGAAAGTGACCTGCCTCGGGTGAGATGATGTCATTAGCCTGCTGCAGGTAGGAGAAAGTGACCTGCCTCGGCTGAGATGATGTCATCAGTCTGCTGCAGGTAGGAGGAAGTGACCTGCCTCGGCTGAGATGATTTCATCAGTCTGCTGCAGATAGGAGGAAGTGACCTGCCTCGGCTGAGATGATGTCATCAGTCTGCTGCAGGTAGGAGAAAGTGACCTGCCTCGGCTGAGATGATGTCATCCGTCTGATGCAGGTAGGAGAAAGTGACCTGCCTCGGCTGAGATGATGTCATCAGTCTGCTGCAGGTAGGAGAAAGTGACCTGCCCAGGCTGAGATGATGTCATTAGCCTGCTGCAGGTAGGAGAAAGTGACCTGCCTAGGCTGAGATGATGTCATCAGTCTGCTGCAGGTAGGAGAAAGTGACCTGCCTCGGCTGAGATGATGTCATCAGTCTGCTGCAGGTAGGAGGAAGTGACCTGCCTAGGCTGAGATGATGTCATCAGCCTGCTGCAGGTAGGAGGAAGTGACCTGCTTAGGCTGAGATGATGTCATCAGTCTGCTGCAGGTAGGAGGAAGTGACATGACTAGGCTGAGATGATGTCATCAGTCTGCTGATGAGATGATGTCATCAGTCTGCTGCAGGTAGGAGAAAGTGACCTGCCTAGGCTGAGATGATGTCATCAGTCTGCTGCAGGTAGGAGAAAGTGACCTGCCTAGGTTGAGATGATGTCACCAGTCTGCTGCAGGTAGGAGGAAGTGACCTGCCTAGGCTAAAAGGATGTCATCAATCTGCTGCAGATAGGAGGAGGAAGTGACCTTCCCAGGCTGAGATGATGTCATCAGTCTGATGCAGGTAAGAGGAAGTGACTTTGAGGCAGGTAGGAGAAAGTGACCTGCCTAGTCTAAGAGGATATTATCAGTCTGCTGCAGATAGGAGGAGGAAGTGACCTGCCTAGGCTGAGATGATGTCATCAGTCTGCTGCAGGTAGGAGGAAGTGACCTGCCTAGGCTAAGAGGATGTCGTCAGTCTGCTGCAGGTAGGAGGAAGTGACCTGCCTAGGCTGAGATGATGTCATCAGTCTGCTGAAGGTAGGAGGAAGTGACCTGCCTAGGCTGAGATGATGTCATCATTTGCTGCTGATAGGAGGAGGTGACTTTGAGGCAGGTAGTAGGAAGTGATTTGCCTAGGCTGAGATGATGTCATCAGTCTGCTGCAGCTAGGAGAAAGTGACCTGCCTAGACTGAGATGATGTCACCAGTCTGCTGCAGTTAGGAGGAAGTGACCTGCCTTGGCTAAGAGGATATTATCAGTCTGCTGCAGATAGGAGGAGGAAGTGACCTGCCTAGGCTGAGATGATGTCATCATTTGCTGCTGATAGGAGGAAGTGACTTTGAGGCAGGTAGGAGGAAGTGACCTGCCTAGGCTGAGATGATGTCATCATTTGCAGCTGATAGGAGGAAGTGATTTGCCTAGGCTGAGATGATATGATCAGGCTGGTACCAGAAGATGAAAGTGATGTTGTTGCAGGTAGGAGGAAGTGACCTGCCTAGGCTGAGATGACATCATCAGTCTGCTGCAGGAAGATGAAAGTGACCTGCCTAAGCTGAGGTGATGTCATAAGTCTGCTGCAGGTAGTTGTAAGTGACTTTGCTGCAGGTAGGAGACAGTAATGTTTCCTAGGCTGAGAGGATGTCATCAGTCTGCTGCAAGCAGGAGGAAGCATTTCCTCATTCTCTTCTTTCCTATTGTTTCGATTGAAACATTCTAAAGTTGACTATACACAATTTGAATGTTGGCCGGTTCCCGATGAACCAGCCAAAATTTGAGCCATAGGTTGGCACCCTCTTGCCTGAAAGGAAAATTCTCGGACGAACAGCGCCTGCATCAGATGCAGCCACTGCTGGGGGCTGTCAGAATACAATAAAGGACAGGAGAGATCCCCATGGCGTTGTCATTCTGGAGAGGAAAGCAGATGAAGCCATTATCTGGGGGGGGGGGGGGGGACTGTCACTTCCTTGGGAGATAATAATAGAAGCCTCAGACATCTTCAGGAGCCTTTTAATGCCCATCGCACCTTTGGCGATAATTAGGCGAGTTTTGCTGCAATCGTTTAGGGACGGGATCTGGAAACATTTCCCGTCATGCATCATCGTGAAGGTCTCGGCGAGTAAAAATTTGAAAGCCTCATAAAAAATTCCAAAAAAATTATTTCCATCTTTGCGAAAGTAACTGAAAATAAGTATTTTGTCAAAACACAAAACCTTTTCCCATTCAGCGGCTTCTCGCGGTAAAACCCGAAGCGGCATTTCAGCGCAAAGTCTCAGCCTAATGATGGTAATTACTTGGACTTTATTGTACCTCAGCCCCGGCTCCTAATTCCCACTTTGGGATGAAAGTTTTTGAAAGAGCGGCCCAGAAATAGCCGCCCCGGGCGGCTCCCATGCTGAGCTAAATGCCGTTAAAATGAGGTCCTTCTGAAGGCCCGCCGCGGCACAAGGTTCCCGCATTGTCTACGCCGGTGAGAGAGAGAGAGAGACCGGTTCTGGGGGGTTCGCAGGACTACAAAGGAGACTCATCTAAAAGGAAACCTGACCAATCCCTGAAAATGCCAAATGCCTGGCTGTCATGCCGGTTTGGTGGTGTCAGTGCCTTTTGAGTGACTGCCAAATATCTTCTAGATGGAACCTTCTCGTGAATCTTCTCAGGGCTCCAACCCTTCATCCTTCCTCCAACCCCACAAACACTGGAGAAGGAGGAAGGGAGTTGGGGACTTTAACTGCGGAAATCCATCAATCAATCAATCAATCAATCAATTTAATTTCCAATATCTTTATTGTACAATTAAAACATCAATAAAATCACAGAAATTGGTGACTATGCAGGATTTTTCTCCACAAAGAATAGGTGAAGGAGCTCCCCCTTTTCCGAGTCACCCCTTTTCTCCTCCCCTACCCACCTCCGAGCACCATTCCTTGGTTCCACCCTCTACCCACCTCCGAGCACCATTCCTTGGTTACACCCCCTACCCACCCCCAAGCACCATTCCTTGGTTCCACCCCAGGGGTCAGAGGTACATAAGTCTCAGAGAGCAGGGGTCAGAGGTACATAAGACTCAGGGTGCAGGGATCAGAGGTACATAAGACTCAGGGTGCAGGGGTCAGAGGTACATAAGACTCAGGGTGCAGGGATGAGAGGTACATAAGACTCAGGGTGCAGGGATCAGAGGTACATAAGACTCAGGGTGCAGGGATCAGAGGTACATAAGACTCAGGGTGCAGGGATCAGAGGTACATAAGACTCAGGGTGCAGGGATCAGAGGTACATAAGACTCAGGTTGCAGGGATCAGAGGTACATAAGACTCAGGGTGCAGGGATCAGAGGTACATAAGACTCAGGTTGCAGGGATCAGAGGTACATAAGACTCAGGGTGCAGGGATCAGAGGTACATAAGACTCAGTGTGCAGGGATCAGAGGTACATAAGACTCAGGGTGCAGGGATCAGAGGTACATAAGACTCAGGGTGCAGGGATCAGAGGTACATAAGACTCAGGTTGCAGGGATCAGAGGTACATAAGACTCAGGGTGCAGGGATCAGAGGTACATAAGACTCAGGGTGCAGGGATCAGAGGTACATAAGACTCAGTGTGCAGGGATCAGAGGTACATAAGACTCAGGGTGCAGGGATCAGAGGTACATAAGACGCAGGGTGCAGGGGTCAGAGGTACATAAGACGCAGGTTGCAGGGATCAGAGGTACATAAGACTCAGGGTGCAGGGATCAGAGGTACATAAGACTCAGTGTGCAGGGATCAGAGGTACATAAGACTCAGGGTGCAGGGATCAGAGGTACATAAGACTCAGGGTGCAGGGATCAGAGGTACATAAGACTCAGGTTGCAGGGATCAGAGGTACATAAGACTCAGGGTGCAGGGATCAGAGGTACATAAGACTCAGGGTGCAGGGATCAGAGGTACATAAGACTCAGTGTGCAGGGATCAGAGGTACATAAGACTCAGGGTGCAGGGATCAGAGGTACATAAGACGCAGGGTGCAGGGGTCAGAGGTACATAAGACGCAGGGTGCAGGGGTCAGAGGTACATAAGACACAGAGTGCAGGGGTCAGAGGTACATAAGACTCAGATAGCAGGGGTCAGTGGTACATAAGACTCAGGTTGCAGGGATCAGAGGTACATAAGACTCAGGGTGCAGGGATCAGAGGTACATACGACTCAGGGTGCAGGGATCAGAGGTACATAAGACTCAGGGTGCAGGGATCAGAGGTACATAAGACTCAGGGTGCAGGGATCAGAGGTACATACGACTCAGGGTGCAGGGATCAGAGGTACATAAGACTCAGGGTGCAGGGATCAGAGGTACATAAGACTCAGGGTGCAGGGATCAGAGGTACATAAGACTCAGGTTGCAGGGATCAGAGGTACATAAGACTCAGGTTGCAGGGATCAGAGGTACATAAGACTCAGATAGCAGGGGTCAGAGGTACATAAGACTCGGGGTGCGGGGATCAGAAGTACATAAGACTCAGTGTGCAGGGATCAGAGGTACATAAGACTCAGGGTGCAGGGATCAGAGGTACATAAGAAGCAGGGTGCAGGGGTCAGAGGTGCATAAGACACAGAGTGCAGGGGTCAGAGGTACATAAGACTCAGATAGCAGGGGTCAGTGGTACATAAGACTCAGGGTGCAGGGGTCAGAGGTACATGAGACACAGCTCTGCTCTATGTACAGTACAGTGATGATGTCACTGCTACTTTTACCGGGTAATATCTGGACTTTTAAAAACATTTGGTGCACGCAATTTTTTTTTATTATTCTGTTGTGGCCATTGAGGAGTAGATGTCAATGAAAATATCTGTCCCCGGAGTTCAGCTTTAAGTCGGTCACACATTCCACCCCCGAGAGGTGGGTTGGCGGTTTGGCACATGGTGGCATCACCGAGGCCAATGTGGGGAAGATGGCGCCCACAATGAGTCATATTTTAGTGGTTGGTTCGCTGTCAGCGACTCCACACAGCTCATTACAGAGGGGTTAATCAGTAGAGAGACTTCTTCCCTCTCCCTGTTTACTCAGATAAGCCAATTAGAGATCAAAGGCTCTCTGATTAATGTGGCCCCTCGGTGGTGGTGGTGGGTGAGGAGCGCAGAGCACTGGGCCGGTACACTGGAGGTTTTATGTTCCAGACAAAGGGCGTGAGAACCTGCGAGTATCTTGTCCCATTAATGCATGACAGAGCCGGGGCTCCCAGAGGCCTCTTCTGCTCCATAAACTGGGACAATCTCATCCTGTAATCCACAGGTCCGTTCCACTCCGTCTGAGCACTAAAACTGTCACTGTATCCTCATAAACATGAAGGCCTGGCTTTGTATTCCCACCATGGCGGTAGTGGAGGATTGGACTTGTGTTAGCTATTGATTCGTGCAAAAAGTTTTCGAGTTTACGGGATGCCATTTATTGGCTAACGTACTGTAAATGATTAAGCTATTGGGATATAAACACATGGCTGTATTTAAAAACAGCAACTGGGATGCAGGCGGCAGTTGCCTTCTAGACTAGTGTCCTTTGTCACCAGTATGGAGGTGTCTATTACAGTCCAGCATCATCCATTGTTGGGATGCAGACGGCTATGGCCACCCAGCATTGCAGAGACAAAGCAGATATTGCTGACTAGCATCCTCAGTTGCTAGGATGTAGGCCAGGGGTAGGCGACCTCGGCCCTCCAGCTGTGGTGAAACTACAAATCCCATCATGACTCTGCCTCTAGGAGTCATGCCTGTGATTGTCAGGGTCTTGCAATGTCCCATGGGACTTGTAGTTTCAAAAGAGCTGGAGGGCCGCGGTTGCCTACCTCTAAAGTAGGCTGTTTTTGTCATCTAACACCATATAAAAATATGGCAGTTAGGATGCATGGGGCTATTGCTACATAGTGTCCTCAGTTGCTATTACACAAGCAGCTATTGCCACGTGGCCTCCTCAGTTGTGGTTGCTCCATTGCTAGGACACAGACAGCTATTGGCATCTAGCAACCTCAGGATGCTAGGATGTAGGCTGTTGTTGTCTTCTAACACCATCTAAAAATATGGCAGTTAGGATGCATGCAGTTATTGCCATGTGGCCTCCTCATTTGCAGCTATTGCAACCTAACATTTACCAATTCTAGGACACAGAGAGCCATTGCCACCTACAAACCTCAGTTGCTAGGATGTGGGTGGCTGTTGTCCTCTAATACCATTTATAAAAATGGCAGTTAGGATGCATGCAATTATTGCTATGTGGCCTCCTAATTTTCAGCTATTGCAAGCTAACATTCTCCAATTGTAGGACACAGAGAGCCATTACCACCTATCAACCTCAGTTGCTCAATGCAGGTGGTTGGTGTCCTCTAACACCATATAAAAATATAGCAGTTAGGATGCATGTGGCTATTGCTACATAGTGTCCTCAATTGCTAGGACACAAGCAGCTATTGCCATGTGGCCTCCTTGGTTGCAACTGCTCCACTGCTAGGACACAAACAGCTATTGCCATCTAGCAACCTCAGTTGCTAGGATGTAGGCTGTTGTTGTCCTCTAACACCATCAAAAAATATGGCAGTTAGGATGCATGCAGTTATTGCCATGTGACCTCCTCATTTTCAGCTATTGCAATCTAACATCCTCCAATTCTAGGACACAGAGAGCCTATTGCAACCTAACATCCTCCAATTCTAGGACACATAGAGCCATTGCCACCTAGAAACCTCAGTTGCTAGAATGCGGTTAGTTGTTATCCTCTAACACCATATAAAAATATGGCAGTTAGGATGCATGCAGCTATTGCTACATAGTGTTCTCAATTGCTAGGACACAGACAGCTATTGCCATGTGGCCTCCTCAGTTGCGGCTGCTTCATTGCTAGGACACAGACAGATATTGCCATCTAGCAAACTCAGTTGCTAGGATGTAGGCAGTTGCTGTCCTCTAAAACCATCTAAAAATATGGCAGTTAGGATGCATGCAGTTAATGCCATGTGGCCTCCTCATTTGCAGCCATTGCAACCCAACATTCTCCAATTCTAGGACACAGAGAGCCATTGCCACCTAGCAACCTCAGTTGCTAGAATGCATGCGGTTATTGTCCTCTAACACCATATAAAAATATGGCAGTTAGGATAGTGTCCACAGTTGCTAGGACAGAAGCAGCTATTGCCATATGGCCTCCTCGGCTTCAGCTCCCCCATTGCTAGCACACTGACGTGTTTTGCCTCCTAGCATCTTCTGTTGCTAGGATGTTGTTGTCCTCTAACATCAGATAAAAATATGGCAGTTAGGATGCATGCAGCTATTGATAAATAGTGTCCTCCGTTGCTAAGAGACAGGCAGCTATTATCACCCAGTATTCTCAGTTGCTAGAAAACAGGTGGATACCGGCACCAAGCATCCTAAGTTGCCAAGACTCAGACAGCTATTGTCACATAACGCCCTCCATTCAAGGACGCAGGCTGCTGCTGCAGCATAGCATCATCGTTTGCTAGGACACAGGCAGCTCATGCAGCATAGCCTTCTCATTTGCTAGGATGAAGAAGTCTCCTGCAGAATAGCAACATCAGTTTCTAGGACACAGTTGATTCATACAGCATAGCCTTCTCAGTTGCTATGCTGCAGGGGGCTCCTGTAATTTAATTTCAGTATAAATATAGCTGTTCTGTGAAGCCCTCAGAGGTTTGTTGGAGAACCTTAGTGAACAAACAGCATCAGGAAGGCCAAAGAACCCACCAGATAGGTCAGGGATAAAGTTGTGGAGAAGTATAAAGCAGGGTTAGGTTATAAAACAAATCTCCCAAGCTTTGAACATCTCACGGAGCTTCTGTTCAATCCATCATCTGAAAATGGAAAGAGTATGGCACAACTGCAAACCTACCGAGACATGGCCGTTCACCTAAACTGACCGGGCCGGGCAAGGAGAGCATTCATCAGAGAAGCAGCCAAGAGGTCCATTGTAACTCTGGAGGAGCTGCAGAGATCCACAGCTCAGGGGGGAGAATCTGTCCACAGGACAACTATTAGTGGTCTCCCCACAAATCTGTCCTTTATGGAAGAGTGACAAGAAGAAAGACATTGGAGAAAGAAAGACATAAGAAGTCCTGTCTGCAGTTTGTGAGAAGCCATGTGGGGGGAGGGGACACAGCAAACATGTGGAAGAAGGTGATCTGGTCACGAGACCAAAATTTACTTTTTGGCCTAAAAGCAAAACGCTATGTGTGGGGGGAAAACTAACTCTGCACATCACCCTGAACACACCATCCCCACTGTGAAACATGGTGGTGGCAGCATCGTGTGGTGGGGATTCTTTTCTTCAGCAGGGACAGGGAAGCTGGTCAGAGTTGATGGATGGAGTCAAACACAGGGGGCAATCTTAGAAGAAAAGATGTGAATCCAATTGTACATTTTTTTGCACACACTGAATTTGCGTGTGCTGGGGGAGGGGACAACCCGGTATGGAGGCCCAAAACTTTACAAACACGTTCTTCTTTCTAAAAGCAGACACAGATAATCAACTAATTGCGCTGAGGATTTATTGATGGATTTTGTGTTTAATTCTTCGCATAATCTTTTTTTTTTTTGACAGGTTGGGTGAAAAAATCTGTTGTTTCATCAAAACACGACACAAAGTCCGAGATCAACAAATCAGTGGGTTGTCTTCTCCAGCAAGAAGACGCTGCGTCACTCGCTTCTTCAGACTCCGATAATTAAAATATAAACCGTTATTATGTGCGGGGTTCAAGAGGCTTTCTGTGTCATCATAATTCATACGGCAGTTACAGTGGTGTCAGAGCCGCCATGGAGACACGCAACATCCAACTCTCAGCCAAATTCGTGTTAATCCGTGAATAGACGTGACTGAAATTCCCGTGATTCCGATTGAATTACAAGCCTTTGTTCTTAAGCACTGTACCATTTAAAGTTGTTTCATTTTAATTATTCTTTAATTACTTTATTTATTTATTTATTTTTTACTTTAGTATTTTATTTATTTTATTATTTTATATTCATTTTATAATGTCATTTTATGTTTATTTTAGCTTAGTTATTGAATTTATTTTATCTTATTACATTTATTTATTTTATTATGTTATATCATTTTATTTTTAGTTTAGTTATTTTCTTTACTGTGTTTATTTTTTTAGTCTATTTTATTATTTTATGTTTATTTTACTTTTCATTATTATTATATATGTCATGTTATTTCATTTTTATTACAGTTTAGATATTTAATTTTAATGAATTAATTTTATTATATTAGTACATATTATTCTTTAATTACTTTATTTATACTTTGTTATTTTATTACTTTATAGTTATTTAATAATGTAATTTTCTTTTTATTTTATCTTAGTTATTGAATTTATTTTATCATATTACATTTATTTATTTATTTTATTATGTTATATCATTTTGTTTTTAGTTTAGTTATTTTCTTTACTGTATTTATTTTAGTATGCTATTTTATTATTTTATGTTTATTTTTGTTTTTTTTTCATTTTATTTTATTATATATGTCATGTTATTTCATTTTTATTACAGTTTAGGTATTTAATTTAATGTATTTTATTATATCAGTACATATTATTCTTGAAATACTTTATTTATTTTTACTTTATTATTTTATAGTTATTTTAAATTGTAATATTCTTTTTATTTTAGCTTAGTTATTGTATTTATTTGATCTTATTACATTTATTTTATTTATTTATTGTATTATGTTATATCATTTTATTTTTGGTTTAGTTATTTTCTTTACTGTATTTGTTTTATTATGCTATTTTATTATTTTATGTTTATTTTAGTTTTTTTTTTCATTTTATTTTATTATATATGTCATGTTATTTCATTTTTATTACAGTTTAGGTATTTAATTTAATTTATTTTATTATATTAGTACATATTATTCTTTAATTACTTTATTTATTTTTACTTTATTATTTTATAGTTATTTTATAATGTAATTTTATTTTTTATTTTAGCTTAGTTATTGTATTTACTTGATCGTATTACATTTATTTTATTTATTTATGTTATTATGTTATATCATTTTATTTTTAGTTTAGTTATTTTCTTTACTGTATTTATTTCATTGTGCTATTTTATTATTTTATGTTTATTTTAGTTTTTTTTTTATTTAATTTTATTATTTATGGTATATTTAATTTTTATTTATTAATTTATTTATCTTATTGTGTGTATGTATTTATGTGTGTGTATATATATATATATATATATATATATATATATATATATATATATATATATATATATATATATATTATTGTATTATGTTATTATATTTTATTTTAGTTATTTTAATGACTTATTTCTTATTTATTTATCTTATTGTGTGTGTGTGTATATGTATATATATATATATATATATATATATATATATATATATATATATATATATATATATATATATATATATATATATATTTATTTTATTATATTATGTTATTATATTTTATTTTAGTTATTTTAATTACTTTATTTTCAATATTTGTTTCATTGTATTTATTTCATTATGTTAGTGTATTCATTCATTCATTTATTTATTTTCATTTATTTTATTTTGATTTTTGTTTAGTTATTTTTTTTATTATTATTATTATTATTATTATTATTATTATTATTATTATTATTAGTATTATAATTATTATTATTATTATGTTCTTTTATTTTTTTTTATGGGGGGGTGGGGGTATTTGTGCTAGTAGGGATTGATGATAGGAGGGGAATTTTTTTGGGGGAGAGGGATTTGTGCTAGTAGGGATTGATGATAGGAGGGGAATTTTTGGGGGAGGGAGGGGGATTTGTGCTAGTAGGGATTGATAATAGGAGGGGAATTTTTGGGGGAGGGAGGGGTATTTGTGCTAGTAGGGATTGATGATGGGAGGGGAATTTTTGGGGGAGGGAGGGGGATTTGTGCTAGTAGGGATTGATGATAGGAGGGGAATTTTTGGGGGAGGGAGGGGTATTTGTGCTAGTAGGGATTGATGATGGGAGGGGAATTTTTGGGGGAGGGAGGGGTATTTGTGCTAGTAGGGATTGATGATGGGAGGGGAATTTTTGGGGGAGGGAGGGGGATTTGTGCTAGTAGGGATGATCGTGGCACATTTGTGCTAGGAGGGGAAATTCGGGGTTAAGGTTTGTGCTATGAGAGTAGGACTGAGGGAGATTTGTGCTATAAGGGGGGATTTGGGGTGTTTTTGCTCAAAGATGTGATGTGGTCAAGGTGGGAGGTAATTGGTGCTAGGAGGAGTTTTTTTTTGGGGGGGGGGGTTGTGCTAGGAGGGGAAATGGGGAAGGGGATTTGTGTTGGGGGGGATATGGAGTGAGAGGAGAGGATTGGTACTCGGAAAATTTGAGGGGTAAAGGTATTGTGCTAGGAGGAGTGATTTTTTTTGGGGGGGGGGCTAGTGTTAGTAGAGATTGTCAGAGCATATTTGTGCTGGGAGGAGAAATGGGGTGGGGAGGATTTGTGCTAGGAGGGGGGATATGGAGTGAGAGGAGAGGATCGTTACACAGAGGGGAAATTTGAGGGGTAAAGGTATTGTGCTAGGAGGAGTGATTTTTTTTGAGGGGGTGGAATTTGTGCTAGTAGGGATGTCCGGAGCATATTTGTGCTGGGAGGGGAAATGGGGAAGGGTATTTGTGCTAGGAGGGAAAATGGGGGGGGGGGATTTGTGCTGGGAGGGGGGATGTGGAGTGAGAAGATCAATACTCGAAAGGGGAAATTTGAGGGGGAGAGGAATTGTGCTAAGAGGAGTGATTTATTATGAGGGGGATGTGTGCCCGTAGGGGGAATGGGGGGGGGGGGGTTGTGCTGGGAGGGGGGATGTGGAGTGAGAGGAGAGGATCGGCACTCAGAGGGGAAATTTGTGGGGAAGAGGAACTGATAGAAGGAATGATTTTTTTGGCGTGGGGGGGGGGGGTTGTGCTGGGAGGGGGATTTGGAGTGAGAGGAAAGGATCGGTACTCAGAGGGGAAATTTGAGGGGAAGAGGAACTGATAGAAGGAATGATTTTTTTGGCGTGG